>NW_022589704.1:48328133-48591848 GCF_004348235.1 Phoca vitulina
TAACATATAATGTATTATTTGTTTCAGGGGTACAGGTCTGTGATTCAACAGTCTTACACAATTCACAGCGCTCACCATAGCACATACTCTCCCCAATGTCTATCACCCAGCCACCCCATCCCTCCCACCCCCCACCACTCCAGCAACCCTCAGTTTGTTTCCTGAGATTAAGAATTCCTCATGTCAGTGAGGTCATATGATACATGTCTTTCTCTGATTGACTTACTTCGCTTAGCATAATACCCTCCATTTCCATTCACGTTGTTGCAAATGGCATGATTTCATTCCTTTTGATGGCTGCATAATATTCCATTGTATATATATACCACATCTTCTTTATCCATTCATCTGTCCATGGACATCTTGGCTCTTTCCATAGTTTGGCTATTGTGGACATTGCTGCTATAAACATCAGCATGGACGTACCCCTTCAGATCCCTACATTTGTATCTTTGGGGTAAATACCCAGTAGTGCACTTGCTGGGTCGTAGGGTAGCTCTATTTTCAACTTTTTGAGGAACCTCCATACTGTTTTCCAGAGTGGCTGCACCAGCTTGCATTCCCACCAACCAAAATATATAAAGAACTTATTAAACTCACACCCAAAGAACAAATGATCCAATCAAGAAATGGGCAGAAGACATGAACAGACATTTTTCCAAAGAAGACATCCAAATGGCCAACAGACACATGAAAAAGTGCTCAACATCGCTTGGCATCAGGGAAATCCAAATCAAAACCTCAGTGAGATACCACCTCACACCAGTCAGAATGGCTAAAATTAACAAGTCAGGAAACGACAGATTTGGCAGGGATGTAGAGAAAGGGGAACCCTCCTACACTGTCGGTGGGAATGACCTGTATGACCAACAACAGAAATCTGTTCCTTCTATTGCAGTGAAACAGCAGTAAATTTTGAACAGAAATATACAGCAATAGGTCTTCTTTTTCTTTCTCAAACTATATACTAATGCATTTTATTTTTAACATTATTTTTTATTTCAAGTTTTTCTTTAAATTCTAGTTAGTTAACATATATGGTAAAATTGGTTTCAGGTCTAGAATTTAGTGATTCATCACTTACATACAACACCCAGTGCTCATCCCAATAACTGCTCCCCTTAATATCCATCACCCATTTAGTTCATGCCCCACCCACCTCCCTCTGTCAACCCTCAGTTTGTTCTCTATAGTTTAGAGTCTCCTATGGTTTGCTTCCCAGTCTCTCTCTCTCTCTCTTTTTTCCCCATCCCCAATGTTCATCTGTTTTGTTTCTTAAATTCCACATATGATTTGAAGGGGCACATGCACCCCGATGTTTATAGCAGCATTATCGACAATAGCCAAACTATGAGAAGAGCCCAAATGTCCATCAACTGATGAATGGATAAAGATGTGGTTAAGAATTCCTCATATCAGTGAGGTCATATGATACATGTCTTTCTCTGATTGACGTATTTCGCTCAGCATAATACCATCCAGTTCCATCCACATCATTGCAAATGGCACAATTGTATATATATATATACACTACATATATATATATATATATATAATATCAGAAACATTTTGAATTAAGTCAATTTAAATGTGTGAATAAGTATGTTTTTATTAATATAGCATTTCGTTTGTGTAACACACAGATATTAAGTGCATTTCTACAGGTAGAAGACATTTTAGAATGCACTTATATTTTATATTTTAGAAAATCAATATCATATTTCGTTTGTCTGAATTTTCCAGTTTGATTCATATATTTGTTTTGCAGCAATGGTTCCTACATGTATATTTTAAAGAAATTAAAAAAATAAATTTATAAAAATGCATGTAATAAATATTTTATTTTGTTCATTTTCATATAAATTATTAAAAATAAATGCTCTCAGTAGATAATTATAAAGGAATTAATTTGTCTTCTTAAGTCATTAGGTAGTTTTCTTAATGAAACCAATGGGATTGAGTCAATACTACCTCATTATTGCTTTCTGTTGACAACAGACTTGTTCTTGATAGAACAGTACAATTGTCTTCACAAGAGTTCTAAAAAGGCATAATAAAAAAATATAGGTTTATAACTTAATCACCTTAAGAGTTTGGGCGGCTTCCAAAGAAACTACTGTATTACAATTTTAAATTATAGAGTTCTAAGTATGGAAAAAAATGTTGGTGATATTTCACCTCCAAACACCGAAATTAGTTATAAACTTGGTCAAAGTAACAGAACCCAGGTAAGTTATGTTTTTTGCTTTTATTTTTATGACTCCAGTCCTAATCGGACCTCTTTTACTGGATATCTATTTAAAAATAATTCACTAAAACACAAACACTGGCAACTTGCATTCTGTGTGAACCCAATTTTGTGTCATCATGGAAAAATTATAAAGAGCTGCTTGTTGTTTACTGAAAATATGTATTGTACTAGGTAAATTAAATACATTCAGTGAAGTAAAATCTTCTATACTAAGTTTCATCTTTAAGTTTAATATGTGGAAGTGTTTAAATGTAGTGGTTTTAGTTGAGTTGTCTCTCTAAAGTCTGCTAATCTTAATACTTAATAACTATTAATATAGCTATCCTATAGCTCTAACCATGGATACCTGTCTATAGTAGACATAAGAATGGTCCCCCTAAGATTTTACCAGAATAAATTTATACCGCTAATGCCCAGAACCTGTAAATAAGTTACCTTGAATGGCAAAGAGACTTTGCAGATGTGTTTAACTTAAGGACCTTGAAAGAGGGGGATTTTCCTTAATTATACAGGTGGCAAATATAATCATAAGCATTCATATAAATGAAAGAAGAAGCAGGATAGTCAGAGAAAGAGATGTGATAACAGAAGCAGAGGCGAGAAAGAGAGAGAGAGAAAGAAAGATTTGAATATGCTACGCTGCTGCTGGCTTTGAAAATGGAGAAAGGGGTTATGACCCAAGGAATGAAGGTGGCCTCTTAGTGCTGGAAAAGGCAAGGAAATGGTTTCTCCCCTAGCTCCTCCAGAAGGATCACAGTCCTGCTGACACCTTGCTTTTAGGACTTCTGACATCCAGACCGTAAGACAAATCTATGTTGTTTTAAGCCCCTACATTTGTAGTAATTTGCTGTAGCAACAATAGGAAACTAATACAGTACCTAAGACATAATTATTTTCTAGCGCAAATTTACCATAACAGTATAGCATGTTTGGGGGAAAGATTAAATTCAAGCCACAAGATTGATCAGGAGTCTAGGATTCATTAACAGTAATCTGTATGACTTTATAAATCACATTATAAAGAAGTCTGTGTCCTTATTTATTAAACGTAAGATTTCCTACTTTTTAGACTTCTTTGAAAAATCAAAATAAAACAACAAACTTGATTATGCTTCTCAAACCATAAAATGTGGTGTAATCATATGACATAACTTGCCATTTTTATTTTTTAGATGATAAAACCTTTCATAATTTGAATCTGCAAGCTTAAATTTCTGTAAGCATTCCTTTATTACAGTCAACGATGTGAAAGTTTGTATTAAAATCTATCCTCTATTTGTTTAGCTTGTTATAGTGTTTGTCCCTGTAATGTCACAATGTAATTCAACAATATGATTTATTTCCTAGGCTTAAGACACTATTGAAGGTATTACAGAAGCAAAGAGATGGATAGAGGAATGCCTCCTAATATCAACAACATAAAATTTGGCAGAATAAAGTATATCATATATGGGATACAAAGTGCTATTTTTCAGAAGAGAAAGGTATCATATTTCTCGGAAGGGATTTTTAAAGAATTGTAAATGAGCTTTGGGTAATTGTCAAAAACATAACAACAACAATAAAAAAAAAAACAGAAAAGAGAATAAAGGGCATTACGGTTAGTTTTTAAGTCAGAAACAATGACGTCAGGATGTAGAAAAGAATGTTTAGAGTTTAACATAACAAATGTAGAATGGTGAAAGAATGTATGAGTTTTCTCTTTCTGCCTAAAAAATCATCACAAACTAAATGGCTTAAAATGACACACATGTATTAGCCACAGGTTCTTCGGTCAAAAGTCGGACACAGAGTTTCTGTGTTGTGTGCTCAGGGTAGACAAAACTGAAATCAGGGTGGCAGTCAGACTGAGTTTTCAACTGGAAGCTCTAAGGAAAAATCTGCCTCCAAGTTAATGCTTACTGTCGGCAGAATGTAGTTCTTTGTGGTTGTAGGACTGAGACATCTGTTTCCTTGTTGGCTGTCAGCCAGAGACCTTTCCTAGCTACTAGAAGGGTCTGCATTCCTTGTCATGTAGCTCCTGCCATCTTCAAAGCCATCAACTGAGAATTTCTCATGTGTCAAATCCCCCTCATTTTCCAAATGTCTGAATTCTTAGACAAGCCACAGAAAACTGTTTTTAAAGGGCTTATGGGATGAGGTCAAGCACAATGAGATAATCTTAAAGTAAACTCATTTGAGATCTTAATTGCATCTTCAAATTCACTACACAGTAGAACATAGATTAATGCATAATTGAACAACTAGGAGAAGATGAATGTACATAAGGGGCCAGGCATCTTGAGGTTCATATAGAATACTACCTACCACAAGAATAAAGCAAAGATGATATTAAAAAGGAAATTCATTACTCACAAGGATAGAAAGTTTCGAATATTGTGTTAAAATGCTTGGGTTCTGTCCTATAATTACACAACATTGGAGCAATAATCCACCTATATATATTTTTTATGAAGCTTTTAGTACTAACCCAGCAAATTCAAGTGAGTTGAAAAATGTGTGATTCAGCAAATATTTTCCTTCCCTTTCTTTTCAGTGATTGAATAAGATAAAATAGAATTAAGAAAAATAAAAATAACAGTTCTTCAAACCAAGAAAATGAGACAGAAGCAGACCTAACTAAATGTTTGAAGAAATCTGGATTACAAAAAGCCAAGGAGATGGCATGGGCAGGAAATACAGATAAGGAACATGACACCCCAGAACACTGAGGTTAAGTGTGGTGATTCCAGAAGGGAAAACCAGGGAATCTGTAAGCTGGACTGAAAAATATAAAAATGATGAGTGAGTCTTGATGTGACAATCAGACTAGTTTTACAACTGGACTCTGAACAGCTAAACCAGTGGGTCTCTCCCAGCAAAATAAATACTTCCTACTATCACCATGAAAGAGGGGCACATCTGTTCTAGGTAGGTATTTCCCATAAAATCAACCCAGATGGAAACATGTCTCTAAACACACTGTACCTATAAACACAAGGCCCAGAATCTACACTACACTTGAAGGAAGAGACACATTGGAAACACATTTATAGACTTCAGCTGTTTTTAATTACCCTAGCCCTGCTGCAGAAAAAAAATAAAGAAATGAGAATGAAATGTAATCAGTAATGCTGAATGATGGGGAAAAATGCTAAAAATTCAAATTTCTGAGGGAAAATGATTTGAATCCAGAATTCTATAATGAAGCAAATTTTGAGAGCAAATGAAATATTTTTCAACCTGCCAGAACAAAAAAATTTGTTATCTGATTATCAGAAATATGATTTTTTGTCAGAATAAGCCACAGTAAAAGAAAAAGGAAGGAGGGCATAAGAAAGGACAACATGAAATACAAGAGGGCAGGTGAGTAATATCAAAAAGAGTCAAAGAAAGCTTGCAAGAAGTTAAAGGCAAGCCCTTGGAATCTTGAAGACCAGGATAGTTTTCAAGCAAGAGGATTTAGTAACAAAGGGTTACATTCCCTTCTTTATGTGTTCGGTTACCAACTTGGTTCTGTGAAAACGATGACCTTATCATAATAACATGTATACTGGTGTTGGGCATAAAAGGATTCAGTATAAAACAGCACACTGAAGATTTACTATAGTTGTAGAACAGAACGAATAGTATTCTTTTAACATTTTCTAAGTATCTAACTTAAAAAACTGTGAAATAAGGGAAAAGTTAAAATGTAGGCATACTAAATTGTTTATCTTTTATATCAGTGGGTCAAGTATATAATATTTAGTACTGATGGATCAAGAATTAAAGAAGAAAACATTTAAAGTTAAAAAGGAGACTACTAGGTACCAGATGGATAATAGTACACTTAAAAAACATTGGTGGATGGGGAAAAGAAAGAAAAATACTAAATTTTTTATCTTTCATAATGGGACATCAGAAATCAGGCTGAAATTAATAAAAAAATAAAAAATATATAATAATACATAATTTTAATAAGAAAAAAATTTTAAATGACTAAATTTGGTTACCTTTTATATCTGAGAATGAGATGGAGAGATAAAAATGGATTTTTACATAAATTCTGGGCCATTCTATAGGTTATAATATAAGTGTATATATTTTATTAACAATTTTAAACCTGTTTTACATTTAAAAATAACTCAAATATTCAAATGGTCAGGAGCAAACATTTAAAATATAGTACCAATAAACTGAAAGATATTATATGGACAGAATTTAATTATCCCTATATGATACTGTCTTTATTATCTTTAAACATAAAATAGCTCTATTTTATGAGACTGAAAAATGGCTCTATTTTAAAACCTGGTAAAGATACCTGGAGTTCCATTTCTAAGTTTCAAAGAATACTAATGAATTAATACTATAAACAAGCTCTCCATCAATCCTTGCTAAAAATAGTGCTAAGACTAAGTCATGACTCAATTAAAATTATTAAGGATGGATTAATAAGAAACTCAGGACTTAACTTTTTAATCCATTTTAGAGACAGTTATACATGATTAAAAGATTTTACCTCCTTCTAAGCCAATAAAGAAATTCCTCATTGAGTCAAAGAAGTAGATTTTACACCCTTAGAAAATGTAATGCTATAATCATGCTTGTAAATTTCAATACATACTTACTTTCAAATGTCAAGCCATGGCCGAAAAAATTAATCAACTGGTTAGCTAGTAACCCCTCTAAATTATGTAATTGGACAATGATTGATAATATAGCACTGGATTCTCACAAACTTTTGTTCTAATTCCCCATTCTACCATTTTTTAACTGTTTAATTAGTTTTCCTGATTTGTAAGATGGAGATAATAGTTACTCTACTTGATACAGTTGTGGTAAAAATCAAATGAACAAAAGTGTTCAAGACATTTAGCCCCATTTCTGGCTTAGAGTAAGACTGCTTAAATGTTACAAACTTTTATAATATAACCTAGTGACCCTAATGTTATGAAGGGTGGGTTTCTAGTAGTTTGTATTTGATGAGCATTAATTTGATACACACATTCCTGGGGATAGTTGAGAATAAGAGACATAGATGTGGCTGATAAAACCAGAGTAATATGAATCTGCATGATTGGAAAACTGACCTACTATGGCATGAAGATTTGGCCAAGCTGCTGCTGGAGACAATTTACAACTCTTACAAGAAAATAGTTGCTAATGGCAGGAATTCCTTCTTTGTTATGTCTGAATAATATGTAAATACCACACCGTTATCCTTTCATTCACCAATGGACACTTAGGTTGTTTCCATATCTTGGCTATTGTAAATAATGCTGCAATAAACATGGGGGTACAGATCTCTCTTCAAAATACTGATTTAATTTCCTTTGGATATACACCCAGAAGAGGGATTGCTGGGTCATATGGTAGTTCTATTTTTATTTTTTTTTATTTTTTTGAGGAATCTCCACACTGTTTTCCATAATGGCTGCACCAGTTCACACTGCTACCAACAGTGCACAAGGGTTCCCTCTACTCCACAATCTCAACAACACTTGACATCTCTTGTCTTTTTGGTAACAGTTATTCTAACAGGCGTGGCTTTCATTTGCATTCCCTGATGATAGTGTCATTTGCAAGAGCATGGATGAATCTGGGGGATATTATGCTCAGTGAGATAAGTCACATACAGAAAGACAAATACTGTATGATCTCACTAATATGTGGGATCTAAAAAAAGTGTAACTCATAAAATCAGAGAGTAGAATGGTGGTTTCCAGGGGTTGGGGGGTGGGGGCAATGGGGAGCTGTTGGTCAAAGGATACAAACATTCAGTTATGCAGGATGAGTAAGTTCTAGAGACCTCATGTATAGCAAGGTGACTCCAGTTAATAATAATGTAATACCATATTGTATACTTGAAGTTTGCTAAGAAAGTAGATCTTAAATGTTCTCACCACACATAAGAAAGGTAACTATGTGATATGATGGGTATGATAATTAACTTGATTTGGTAATCATTTCACAATATATATGTATACATATACAATCATCATGTTGCACACCTTACAACATCATGTTGCACAATCAAAATATACATAATTTTTATCAGTCATACCTCAGTAAACCTGGAAAAATTCCTAATGAAGTGCCTCTGACTATTTCTAGGATATGCTGCTCATTGCAGGGGAGCAATTAAGACATAGTTTTTTTTTTTTTTTTTTTTTAAATCTGATCTTATTTGATACAATGGTTTAAACTCTGCAATTGTGCATTCCTTAGCTGAGATTCCTGGTCGGAGTAAAAGGCAGAGTGTTAGCACAAAAAACAACAAAAATTATGTCAAATAAATTTCATTTACCTCACAAAATTGGATTTAAGCTTATAGCCTAATTAATGATAAAGGAAACAAGATCAGTTACAAATGCCATGGTTTCTATAAGGTAAAAATAGGAACAAAACACTCAGAAGTACAACTCAGCTGAACTGTGACCCACCAGGCATTTTCCATTTGAACTGTCATGAAGAAGACTCTAAGTAAAACAATCAGCTACATCCTAGACACAAGGACAACAACAAAACAATACACTTTGAGACACTAGGTGACCAAATTTATGAGTTGCATATGTTTGTTTTTAAGCACATTTGGGGGGAAGAGGTAGCCCAACATGTATATAATCTGGAGATTTTTAAAAAGTCAAAATATACATATTGAGATATATATATATATATATATGTATATATATATACATATAAATGGAAAATAAGAAATGTGTCATGCAATATTGCAAATATACATGCATATGGATAAATGATCTCAAATCTCACTTCTATTTTGAAAATACACCCATTATTACATAACAAGCTCTAAGATAAAGATATGCAGTTAACAAAAGCATATAAAAGAAAAAATAATAAGTTAAAGATGATAAAACTCATCACCTCCATGATTATTCACAGGTAAGAACAGTTTTCTAGAGTTTAAGATAATATTTAGAGCAAAAATATTAATAGTTTATTAAATCACAAAAGTCTTTCATACCTGAACAACCTATTCATGCCCTTAGGAATTAATACCCAAAGTGATAACCATGAAAATTTACCATTCGGTTCTCCTGCTACGTACAGTGTAATTGAACTATGGCCCCTGTTGGATGACTTCCCACCAACTTCTATAAGTGTGACTGAGCATGCCATCAGTACCCATGCAGACACATTCCTGAGAGACCTGGGGTTTCTGTAATGGCTGAATTTGACTTAAAGTTCCCACATAAGCCTGGTCAAAGTTCTCATTATGTTCTGTTACAGTCCGAGACTCTATCCACTCCAGTCTCCTTTGTTTTATCCCCATCCTTAGTAGGTTTCATGTTTTCACTATAGTCTGAAGGTTCCTCTTACTTTTTCTAGTTCCCTCTTCTATAACATTTATAGTCATTTGCTCCAATAAATATCTTATATGTCCAATCCAGTCTTACGGTGAGCTTCATGGAAAACCTAAACAAAGCACAAGTTATGCCAGGAATAATCAGACAAAACAGGTGGCAAGATGGAGTTTTGTAACTGGTTCAATCACTGCTTGATGGGTAACCAGTGTGCGGGGTACGGCAACTTCTTGGCATAAATTGGGAGCTTCATTACTAAAGGTCTCCTTCCTGGTTAAGTGGAATGTCCTTGCCCTTACAATGGTTGCAGCATTTGAAGGCATGGAGTGATTAAATCCCTACAAGAAGGGCATCATTGGCCAGTTACAACTAAGTTATATGTAAATTCCACAAAGGGATAAAGAAAACCTAGAGCCACCCCAAAACTGCTAGAACTCATACAGGAATTCAGTAAAGTGGCAGGATATAAAATCAATGTACAGAAATCAGTGGCATTCCTATACACCAACAACAAGACAGAAGAAAGAGAAATTAAGGAGTCGATCTCATTTACAATTGCACCCAAAACCATAAGATACCTAGGAATAAATCTAACCAAAGAGGCAAAGGATCTGTACTCAGAAAACTATAAAATACTCATGAAAGAAATTGAGGAAGACACAAAGAAATGGAAAAACGTTCCATGCTCATGGATTGGAAGAACAAATATTGTGAAGATGTCAATGCTACCTAGAGCAATCTACACATTCAATGCAATCCCCATCAAAATACCATCCACTTTTTCAAAGAAATGGAACAAATAATCCTAAAATTTGTATGGAACCAGAAAAGACCCTGAATAGCTAGAGGAATGTTGAAAAAGAAAAGCAAAGCTGGTGGCATCACAATTCTGGACTTCCAGCTCTATTACAAAGCTGTCATCATCAAGACTGTATGGTACTGGCACAAAAACAGACACATAGATCAATGGAACAGAACAGAGAGCCCAGAAATGGACCCTCAACTCTATGGTCAATTAATTTTTGACAAAGCAGGAAAGAATGTCCAATGGAAAAAAGACAGTCTCTTCAACAAATGGTGTTGGGAAAATTGGACAGCCACATGCAGAAGAATGAAACTGGACCATTTCCTTACACCACATACAAAAATAGACTCCAAATGGTTGAAAGACCTAAATGTGAGACAGGAGTCCATCAAAATCCTAAAGGAGAACACAGGCAGAACCTCAGCCGCAGCAACTTCTTCCTAGAAACATTGCCAAAGGCAAGGGAAGCAAGGGCAAAAATGAACTATTGGGACTTCATCAAGGTAAAAAGCTTTTGCACAGCAAAAGAAACAGTCAACAAAACCAAAAGACAACCAACAGAAAGGGAGAAGATATTTGCAAATGACATATCAGATAAAGGGCTAGTATCCAAAATCTATAAAGAACTTATCAAACTCAACACCCAAAGAACAAATGATCCAATCAAGAAATGGGCAGAAGACATGAACAGACATTTTTCCAAAGAAGACATCCAAATGGCCAACAGACACATGAAAAAGTGCTCAACATCGCTCGGCATCAGGGAAAACCAAATCAAAACCTCAATGAGATACCACCTCACACCAGTCAGAATGGCTAAAATTAACAAGTTAGGAAACGACAGATGTTGGCGGGGATGCGGAGAAAGGGAAACCCTCCTCCACTGTTGGTGGGAATGCAAGCTGGTGCAACCATTCTGGAAAACAGTATGGAGGTTCCTCAAAAAGTTGAAAATAGAGCTACCATATGATCCCGCAATTGCACTACTGGGTATTTACCCCAAAGATACAAATGTAGGGATCCGAAGGGGTAGGTGCACCCCGATGTTTATAACAGCAATGTCCACAATAGCCAAACTATGGAAAGAGCCAAGATGTCCATCGACAGATGAATGGATAAAGAAGATGTGGTGTATATATATACAATGGAATATTATGCAGCTATCAAAAGGAATGAGATCTTGCCATTTGCAGTGACGTGGATAGAACTGGAGGGTGTTATGCTGAGCGACATAAGTCAATCAGAGAAAGACATGTATCATATGACCTCACTGACATGAGGAATTCTTAATCTCAGGAAACAAACTGAGGGTTGCTGGAATGGGGGGTGGGGTGGGAGGGATGGGGTGGCTGGGTGATAGACACTGGGGAGGGTATGTGCTATGGTGAGTGCTGGGAATTGTGCAAGACTGTTGAATCACAGATCTGTACCTCTGAAACAAATAATGCAATATATGTTAAGGAAAAAAAAAAAGAAGAAGATAGCAGGAGGGGAAGAATGAAGGGGGGGAATCGGAGGGGGAGACAAACCATGAGAGACGATGGACTCTGAGAAACAAACTGAGGGTTCTAGAGGGGAGGGGGGTGGGAGGATGGGTTAGCCTGGTGATGGGTATAAAAGAGGGCACGTTCTGCATGGAGCACTGGGTGTTATACACAAACAATGAATCATGGAACACTACATCAAAAACTAATGATGTAATGTATGGTGATTAACATAACAATAAAAATATTAAAAAGAAAAAAGAAAACCTAGAGCCATTAACAAGTCATTAAAGGCAAAGCACAAGAACCAGAAGACCTCTTTGGTTCTATACAGAGAGGCCTTTCGCTCCTACCGTGGAAGAGCTGACAAGGCTGAACAGCAGAGGATCTGGTGGACTCTTTTAACTCAATCCTTTTTCCTTTCCTTCCTGTTTCTTTCACATGTGCCAGACCTGTATTACAGTCTGGAAGGCTTTCTCAGCCTTCTCTGGCTCCATGCTCTTTATCCTTTATGGCATCCCCCTGCCCCGCAGTAAACCTTTATTTATTCTCCCACATTAAATATTTACTTTCTTTTGCCCTTGGTGTTTGAGGACCCAAATTAATACAGCTATGATTTGAGAAAACAGAAAGTAATTATTTAAAAAGGAGGAAAAAGGTATTTGTTATTGGGTATACATTTCTGAATACGTATCTAGCAGCTGTTTTTTTCCCTGCCAGACTGGTAGGTAGGAGCTTTTGATAAGATCTACCTCAGCGCCTACACTTAGAGTATGCCCTGCATGGCCTAAGCCAATTAGCCTCCCCGCCCCTATTCACATAGTTTTCCATTAACGGGTTAAACTAAGCCATGGACTTAGAGCATTCCTACAATATAATGTCCAAAGGGGGCACTGGACCTAAATATATCCAATAATGTGAAACATGTTCTTTTTTTAAAGAGTAGGGAAATAATATTTCTACCAGATATGAATAAGAAAACATCCTGCAGGGGCGCCTGGGTGGCTCAGTCATTAAGCGTCTGCCTTCGGCTCAGGTCATGATCCCAGGGTCCCAGGATCGAGCCCCACATCGGGCTCCCTGCCGGCGGGAAGCCTGCTTCTCCCTCTCCCACTCCCCCCGCTTGTGTTCCCTCTCTCACTGTGTCTCTCTCTGTCAAATAAATAAATAAAATCTTAAAAAAAAAAAAAAAGAAAGAAAGAAAACATCCTGCAGATATGGGAAGAGCTAGCAGAACAAACTAGCAGCAATGAAAAGACAGATTCAGAAAGAATCAGAGCTGCTATCCTAAGCAAAGTGAACTTGAAGTTCACCCACCCACTTTGACATTTTCTTTTATGTAAAAGATTTTTCTCATTCTATTTTTAAAAAGTAATTTAAGTATATTTTTGTTTCAATTCTACCCAAAAGTTTCCTAAATGACACAAACACGTTTTTGTATTTGCTGACTTTATTTAAGACACAGGTTCAAATAGCAAATATAAATAAAAAATAGTTCTATTTATCTTATAAAAATATATCTAGGTTTTATTTATTTATTTATTTATTTATTTAGATTTATTTATTTATTTTAGAGAGAGTGAGAGAGCACAAGCAGGAGGGGCAGAGGGAGAAGGAGGGAGACTCTCAAGCAGACTGCGCTGAGCGTGGAGCCCCACACAGGGATCCATCTCATGACCCTGAGATCACAATCTGAGCCAAAACCAAGAGTTGGACACCTAACTGACTGCACCACCTATGTGCCCCTATGTTTCTTTTATTTAGAGAAAATCCAATTTAAGCACATTGCAAAACTATCACAATCTTAGTGCATAGCTATATGCATTTGTAACATCTTGAGGCAGTATTTGTGACTCTCATCACAATATACTATGATATCTTTATATTCACTTTAAATGGAAACAAATACTGAAATTTTAAAAAATGTAGTAATGGAGAATATTTATGTTTTCAATATTATTTTGACCTTTGAAGTTGTTATTTTTCTTAATGTATTTTTGAATGAACTAGACTGAAGTAAAAGAAAGGATTCAATATGCAGATATATTTTTATACTTTTTAATTGTAGAACATGGCTTCATCTAAAGTGCTCCAACGAATATGCCCTACTTTTAAAAACACATATCCTTTTTAAAAATTCTCCAGAACCTGTCCATCTGCATTAGGGCATCTATGAAAAACACCATGCTTTTGGAAAATAAGTGGGACTGATCATTCACAAACTCCTTGCTTGAATTAAGCAAGAAACACAAATAAGAATTTTATCTTTTTTCCTCCATCTTATAAAAATGAAATTTTAGAAATAATAGATATGCTTACATGTTTCTAAAATCTGTGGGACTCATATTGACCTCAATGAGCAATCTCTATACTGTATCAGTTGAAAAGCCAACATTTGATTTCTACAAATGTCATACATACACACACACACACAGACACTAAATATTGCAAGAAGATTAATTAAAATACAAAGGGGAACTCCATTAAAAATGATAAATATTAACAATATATTAAGTAAAGACCTTTGACATGATTTTTCTTACATATTTAAAAATACTGAGTGATCTTACTTTCACAATCATAATGAATGATTTTTTAAAAATATATAAAAGTAAACACCAATCTATATTTAGTTCAAAAAGTGCAATGTTTAACCATATTCATAAACACAACTCTAATTAATTGCATTATAATTACCAATAATCATAGCCATTATTGTAAAATAGGTATACAGTCAGAACTTCAGTGTCTTTTATATATGTAAAAAGTGTATAATGGAGACAACAAAAATTTTACACTTATAAAACTGGAAATGACTGAACATTGGAGTATTTTCCATAAGTAATTCTTCCTTTGGGAGAAATAAGAGTTAGGTTATGAGAAAATAATAATTAAATGCTCCTACTTTACTTATGAAGTTTATTTATATCTTGTATAAAAGTAAACTATAGATTATTTTCAAATTCTATCTTTACATGCAATCTGATACAAGGTGAAATGAAAACAAATCAAGCAATTTTTTTCCAATGCTTCTTCAGTCCCTTTATGCTATCTTTTACTATCTACAAAGATTTCTGGCATTATGTGAGAAATTTACTATTGAATATGAATCCTTTACCATCTCTCTAGGCCCAGTGTAGGTATGAACTGGAAAGAGAGTGAGTTTAGATAAGAAAAATTGTTACTTTGGAGCTGGTATTTTATATTCCTTGAAGAGGTGATGAGCAAATTTTCAACACAGACTTTAAACTAACAAGCTTTTGAATGGGAAAAGAAAGTAAAAATACAGAAGTTCTTCATTATTCATTGGTGCTATGTCCACTATTACTGCAGCTTCATATTTTTTGCAGATTATGAAAAGCATGAGAATATAACTCACCTATATCCAAATATCATTGCAATGCATACCCAAAACAAAATTAGGTGACTTTCTAATGTTCTACCCTTCTTTATCTGTTCATTACTAATGTTCATTAACCATAGCATAACATGGGGCTAAGTATTTTCAAATATAAAAATAGATTTTTGTATTAAATTAAAATAACAAAACATTTAAATGGCTTGTGATTTGTATCTAAAATATAAAATGAATTCTTGAATCTTTACATTAAGAAAACAAACAACTGAACTTAAAAATGGGCAAAAGATCTGAAAACATATCTCACCAAGGAAGGATACAGATGGCAAATAAGCATATGAAAATATGCTCAACATTTGTCATTAGGGAACTACAAAAGAAAACAGCAGTGAGGTGCCACTACACACCAGTTAGAAAAGCAAAATATTTTTTAAAATGACAGCAATCATTCTTCTTGGTGTTTACCCAAAGGACCTGGAACTCTCCATCACTGCTGGTGAGAATGCCTGATGGTGCAGCCACTTTGGAACACAGTTTGCAGTTTCTTAGAGAGCTAAACATAGTCTTACCACACAACCCAGTAATCACACTCCTAAATATTTACCAGTTCAGTTGAAATATATGTCCACTCAAAAATTTGCATATGGATGTTTATAAGGAGCATTATTCATAATTGCCCCAAACTAGAAGCAACCAAATGCCCTTCTCTATCTGAATGGATGAAAATTTGTGTTACATCCACACAATAGAATATTATTTCACAATAAAAAGAAATGGGCCATCATACCACTAGAAGATAGAGAGGAAATTTAAATGCATATTGGTAAATAAAAGAAGTCAATATGAAAAGGCTACATACTCTGTGATTCCAATTATATGACATTGTGTAAAGGACAAAATATAGAGAAGTAAAAAGATCAGTGGTCACCAAGCTTTCAAGGAGAGGAAGAGAGAGATGAATAAATAGATGAAGCACAGGAGATTTTAGACCAGATCTTAGTTTGTCATACCATTTTCCAATGAAAGTAATCAGGGCCCCCTGGAACAATGGGTGATTCTAGGTCTGAAGAAAAAAATATAAAAGAACACCATGGATCATCAGAAAGTAAGTGCTAAAAACAAAGAAAGAAACAAACAAAAAACAATGACAGGAGTGTGTCAAAGGGACACAATAGCCAACTGAAAGAGTTCCTAATAGCCAAAGCTAGAATAATTTGAGCAAGAACATAGGTAGTATCTTATTACCACCCAAAGTACAAAACAAATATCTGTACTGATATAAATAAATGAATAAGTAAATAAATAAACAAATGTGGAAGAAAGGTCAAGTGTCCCATGCAGAAAAATTCCAGTAAATGATTTATGTAGATGCTTTCTCTCAAGGAGGTAGATCATAACACCTCATTGTTGTGTGGGCTGCACAGTGATTCCACCCAAAAAATTACAGTATGCAAAGGGAAAAAGAAGGGTAAATTTACCATTGGAGAAATCTGATATATATTACCTCACCCAGGTGATCAAGTTAAAATCAATTCATAATAACTCATGGTGACAGATTGACATTTGAAATGATGTGACAAAAATGACAATTTTCCTCTGGTATTTACCTTCCCCCTAAAACATAACCCAGTGTAATCATTAAAAACTAAATAACCCAGTTGAGGGGCACTGTACAAAACACCTGATCAGTATTCTTCAAAACTGTAAAGTTCATCAGAAATGAGGAAAACCTAAGAAACAATCACAGCCAAGAGATGCCTCAGAAGACAAACCAATTAATTACATACATATCTTGGATGGGATCATGGAACATAAAAATAACATTAGGTGAAAACTAAGGCAATATGAATGAACCAGGACATCCAGAGCCAAGATTTTTACTTAATAATCATCTATTACCATTGGTTCATTAGTTGTGGCACATATACCATAATGATGTAAGATGTCATTAACGGAAGATTTTGAGAGGAGTACATGTATATGGGAACACTCCATACTATCTGCCCAACTGTGTTTGTGCAAATCTAAAACTGGGCTAAAAATGAGATCTATGAATAATAGACTAGAGAAAAGATAACCAGAAGAAAATATCTCATCTTCAGAAATTACAAAACATATAAGTGACTTATGGGTTAAAATAATTTTCTTAGAACATATTTAGAAATGAAATAAAAATATTATATGGCAAGTAGCAAAACCTACAGTACAAAACAAAAACTAGAAGATAATTTTTACTTAAATGTCTAAATTAGAAACTGAGAAAAGCTAAAATTTGATATTACTAAGAAATTTCTAAGAAAGTGATTAAAAGTTAGAAGAGTAAATTCAAGAAAACAGAAGAAAGTAAACAATAGGTATGTAAGAAGAAATTAAAAATACAAAAAATAATCATACAGTGGTGGGGGCAAGGGGGCTTTGTCAATGAAGCCATAAATTAATTTTTTGAAAATACTAACAAATCAGCAATCCTGACAAGCCTGTCAAAGAGACTGAGAAAAATAATACATAAGAAAAAATTTATAGGGTGCCTGGGTGGCTCAGTAGGTTAAGCATCTGCCTTTGACTCAGGTCATGATCCTAGGGTCCTGGGATCCAGTCCCACATTGGGCTCCCTGCTCAGAGGGGAACCTGCTTCTCTCTCTCCTCCCCTCTTGTTGCTATCTCTGTCTCTCTCTCAAATAAATGGGTAAAATCTTTTAAAAAATTATGAAGATCTCTATTCAAAAAATGTAAACTTTATATGAAATGGACAAATTTCAGACAAATGCTACTTACTAAAACTTACTTGAGGGCAAATAGATACTTGAACAGATCTATAACTATTAAACATAATGAGTAGGTAATTTAAATTTCCCCCCTGCCACTCATAAAAATTAAAAACCACAAGCAAATAAAACAAAGAAGTTAATAAACAAACAGTATATTTAAAGTCCAAATATCAAAGGGAACAAATAGTTCCGATCTTGCACAATTATTTCAGAGTAAAGAATAAGAGAGAATATTCCCCATCCCCATCCTAAAACCTATCCCAATCCAGTTTGAGGAAGGAAAATTATAGGCTAATTGTACACATAGACATAACTGCAAATATTCTAAAAAATGTTTATTTGTATATATTAAAAATAATACAACTTGAATAATTTTAGTTACTCTAGAAATTCAAGTTAGAATTAACATCAAGCAATCAATTGAAAAAACTCAATGTATTTAGAAATTAAGATTAAAAATAATCACTTCAGCAAATATGAAGTTCAGATAAAATTTCCCAGCCCTTCCTAATAAAACTTCTAGCAAAAAATAATCAAAGAAAACTTTCTACATCTGATAAAGGGTATCAAATGCAAATTCATAACAAATATCTCTTGTAATGGTAGATTTAGATGCTTCTCCTGTATGTTATAAGGATTACTTTTATTCCATATTGTACTATATTGACTAGCTAGCCTAGTGAGAATAAATAAAAATACAGATTTTTCTGTATTTACGATGAGGGTATGTCCCCATAAATCCATAATTAGTTGAAAATATCATAAGTCAAAAATGCATTTAAGACACCTAACCTACTCAACCTCATAGCTTAGTGTCACCTAACTTAAACATGCTCGAAACCCTTACAGCTGGGCAAAATCATCTGACACAAAGCCCATTTTATAATAAAGAGTTGACTATTTCATGTAATTAACTGAAGACCATGCTGAAAGTGGAAATCAGAATGGCTGTATGGGTACAGAATGGTTGTAAGTGTATCATCGTTTACCCTGGTCATCACGTGGCTCACTGGGAGCTGGGGCCAGCTGCTTCTGCCCAGCATCAAAGACAGTAGCTTACTGAATATTGCTAGCTCAGGAAAAGATCAAAATTCAAAAAAGTACGGTGTCTACTGAACATGTATCACTTTCACACCCTTGTGAAGTCAAAAAATCGTATGTCGAACCATTGTTAAATCAGGGGCCATCTGTACATTTTTTTGTAAAGAAAAAGTTAAAACTATATTGATGGATGATGTTTTGTCAATTTTTTTTTTTTTTAAATGGCTAAGTGGCAGTTTAAGAATAAAAAGGCACAGGTGACACAGTCAAATCTCCTTCCAAACATGCTAATGCATAGTCCTGGCAAACAAGTTCATAGTATTTACTAGTAGTAGAGTTCTTATTTACAGAGTACTTTCAGCAGGATATACCTGGTTATCTAATTGGTTATGACAAAGCAGAAATCTACTGATCTACGTATGGGGTATGACTCTCTAGAAAACATCGGGTAAACTCTGTCATCAGATTATAACAGGAAGATGCTTCAAGACCCGAATGGCCCTTTATATGTAAGTGATAAGAATTACACATATTACCTAGGACCTCATACATAAATTTGGGATATAGATACATCCTGATATGGAAATAGAGAACCTGTGTGCAAGTTCTCAGACTGCTTCATTATTCATGAAGACCTGTATCCTGAAATTATTGGTAGTGTTGTATACCAGATGAGACCTCTGTTTTGTGTGAATCTGATTTGACAGTCCAGTTATTTTATTACCTCCTATTTACTTAACACTCAAAATCAGCAGAAAATTATGGAAATTAATGAGATATTGCAAATAGCATATTGTACAATGTCCCCATGTTTCTAACAAACCATTGTTTTTCAGTATTTAATCATATGTGTTTATAGTAGTAATAACTCAATGCATCTTTATTTTACCATAATGCATATTTCCAATCTACCTTTATTAACTTCCTAAAGAATAGATATTCACAGATTCAAGAAAAGGGAGGGGGGCTTAATGTCTACATAGACTAAAGTGCATGGCAAAAACAAATACACTTGGGAAGAGGATGTTTATTCAGGAGTGAACTGAAAACAGCATTTTAGATTTATTTACTTTTTTATAATCAGATCACTGAACACTTTAAAATTGGACATAGAAGAAAATGACAGTGTAAGTTAAGTCCCATGGTGTTTGCTTGCTAGATTTGAGAACTTCAAGCACACTTCCTTCTCCTAGTGCAGAATCATTTTAATTAAATGACCAGGGAGTCTTCTGGAAAAGATAAGGCACAGAATTAAAACTGTGTTTTAGACTAGTATTGGGTGAGAAAACAGTACAATTCCCTTCGAATGAATATATCTTGCTGTTTATTTCTGTTTCTGTTTTAATGAGCACTTAGATGTATGATTTTTTTTGGCAGGGGAGGGGTGATCACTCTGCTTTTGTTAATGAGTCAGTATGAACTGTTCACGGGGATGTTCAAACTTCACAGACTTCTGCAAATGATTTAATAGTATTTTCAGGTCATCATTATTGCTATGTGTCAAAACAGAGTATCTAGAAAGATTGCTTAACTCCAATTTTAATCATGTTTCTGTTTAGTTTGATGTTATTTTTAAAATTCAAAAGAAATAATACTTTATCCACATTAAGAAACTACAAAAGGAAATGCGGGAATCATTTTCAGGGACTCTGTATGAATAAGAAATTAGCTAAATCGAACATAAATTTACATGGCATCCTTTTATTTTAAAAGTCAGGTCAGAGGTATTCTGATAAGACAGAGAAGGAAAAATAATGATCTGAATTCTTAATGCCAGATTATTAAGATCAGAAGAAACTGGCTTTTTTTTTTTTTTTTTAATGGTCACCATGCTGCACATTATATCCCCAGGAATTATTTACTTTACACCTAGAAGAAACTTTTGAGATATTTAATGGTCGAGTAAATTAATGAGGAATAAGAAGTAATTTAGAACTGCATTTAAAAATTGTGAAAATAACTTGAAGAGTTGACTTCAGAGGTTTGCAGAAACATTTTGATCAGTTAATAGGTCAAAGAAAGATAAACAGTGAACACATACAATTCAATCAGCTGTTCTGTATTAAATGTAGGGTTCTCTTCTAGCTTAGTTGACCAGTCAGAACACTTCTCAGTGCCATGATAGAAACTAGACTCAAACATATTCCAGTAACGTAAGATATCAACTCTTGTACCAAAAACTTGCAACGACAAGCAATCTCTTGGAAGCCTGTCTTTTGTCCAAGGCATCTCCTTGTCCTGTTTTGTTCCCAGGAAGATCATGGCTCTACCCTTGAAGCAAGTATTGTGACCAGAGGGATGCAGTGACCAGAGGGATGCAGTATACTATTGGTGAGTTAGGCATCTATTCAGTACTGGAGAATTCTCTTAATAAAGATAAATAAAAGAGGTATCAAATGAAACTAACATATTTACTACCTTGTGACTTTGAACCATAAAACTTGAAAGCATTGTAAGATATGACAAGTCTTAATTTTTGAAAATTCTAAATTACTGTTAGATGCTTGGTATTATAGTGTGCTTTATTCCCAAATTTTTAATTTCCAGTACATAGTCTAACTCTAAAGTAATTTACTGGCAATTGTTGACATTTTAAATAAATCATGTGTACATAAAACATTTTTAAAAATTATATTTCCTCTTGAGTTCAATCCTTCTAAGTATATTACCAATTAGATCAAATATTTTGTATCCAATAGCTCTGGATACAAACCAGGACTCCTTCCAAATTCCTTTAGTCAGTCATTCACTTTCCACATTTTTAAAATACTTCTACCTAATTTCCTTTATCCAACCAATTACCAATTATTTTCAAATTTTCCTCCAAAATATTCCTGGTATTTGTTCCATAGCCATCCTTATGCCAGGACCCTTATCAAAGAGTATGTTTTCCCTCACCGAGGGGTGCATAGTTTTTAAAAAATATTTCTGCTTCCCAACTCCTAGAAAGCCTCCACTCTATCTCTAGAAACATGAAAACATGGTATCCAAACCAATCAATCTAAAATGTTTATCATGCTATTTTCCTCCCATAACTATATATTCTGGAGTAACCAAAACTTCTCTCTTCTCGCTACTTAATCAAATCTTACCCAAAATTCTGAGTCCAGGCCGTGTGATACTTTTTCAATGAGAACTTTAATCTTTCTACTTCTGAGTAATTTGTTTTTCATTTTCTAAGGTGCATGATAGATTGCTCAGGTTAAAACCTGTCCTTACAAGCCTTAGAATGTTATTTTTCATTTTTACAATTTTTCCCAATTAAATCTGAAAACTGGAAGGCATAAATCTTTAATAGTTTCTTCATAATCAATTAAAGTGCTTGAATAAATGAATGACTACATGAATGAAACCAAAAATAAAAAAACAAAAATAAAAACAAGGTATATCCTTCTATGATAAACATTTGAATATATTTGAGTTACTACTTTAAAAATTCCAACACTTTTTAGTGTCTTTACAAAAGATGATTTCTTTTAAAATAAGTTTTCTTAACAAGATTAATAATCATGGTAAACAACATGAAGATGGAGCATATAACACTTTTTTTTTAATCTTTAAAATAGTTTTGGGGTCATCTCATTATGCAAGTAATGAAAGTGAGAACATGAATGATGTCTTTTATATGATTTCTAGAATTTCTGCTCAAAAACTAATGATTATGTAGTTAAAGCAAATACACTGGGAGATATGAATTCTCATATTAACCATGCTTCTAATATTATTTATATTCTTAATATTTTTATATTTCATAATTTTCTTGAAGTATATTATAAATAATAGAATTCTTATTAATGTAAAACCTTCATCCCATTTATTCATACAGAAAGTGTTAGGTAAAATGAAAGAAAAATTGCATCCCACATCATAGTACTTACAGTAAATGATGCATAATTAAACACATTTTTTGCTACTCATACTATCACTTGATGAAATGGCCTCATCTTAATGAGGAAGGGTATAACTAAGTCCTATAATCAGAGGTTTTGCTGTGATCTCAACTGTGAATCGATGTGTATAAAACAATCTGTCCAAACTTCAAGCTTTGGAATATTTATATTAGTTTCAGCAAAATTCTACACACAGTACTTTTTGAATATTAAGATTTCTACTAAATGGACAAATAATAGAATGATTAGCTTAACATATTAATCTCAATAAGAATGAAATACTTAAATCTAAGAAGTGGTTACAAATGATAAACCTTAGATAACAGTTTTATTTGTATAAATAAAATTTGTATATTTGATACATTTAAGATATTCTCCCCCCAATTTTGATTAAAACAAGTTCTTTTTAATCCTTATTCCTCAGTCTACTTTTTAGCTAATTGTTCACACTGTGAATGAAACAATCCAATGATTTTAAGATTTTCAAATGACCAATATCATCTTTTATAAATTAGCTTTATAAAGCAATCTCTAAAATTAAATAATTAACCCAAGACTTAAACAAACATGATACAATGAAAGGCTTTGCAAATGTCTACCCTAAATCTATATTTCATTTATTTGTCTTTTCTAAAGCACATTTTATGGTATGCATTGTAGATACTGAATACTTTTCTCCCTAAATGAATAAAATAATGAATCTAGTATCTAAAATATTTTGAATTAAATTATTTTCCAAAATAAATTAAAACTTTACTTCATTTTTAATTATAATTAAATTCAACCTCAAAATTTCATTAGAAACATTTTAATAGCAAAGTAATTATAGCTACTGGCTGATAACACTAAATAATAAGCATAAAGCAAAACATGAAAGGAAAGAAGAACGGTGGGGGAAAAAAGGGAGGAGAGGAAAAGAGAAAGAGAAAGGAAGGAAGGAAGGTAGGAAGGGAAGAAGGAAGGGAAGAAATGAAGTTTTAAAGACTAGGTTTTTGGTTTAATGGAGGAATTCTATAAACACAGTATTATGGATTCTAGGTAATCATTCTGAAACTATTGTTGTTTCATCTTCAAAGATTATCTTATCTCTTGGAAATATGAAGAGTTATAGAATAACACTAATCCAAGGAATAAAAATAAACTACAATTAAGGCATCTTATAAATGAGAAAAAATTATCATAATATATTAAATAATTGGTACATTCTCATTAAATGACATTTCAAAATATTATCTTCATATGTCTCATACAACATATTATCAACAATTAAACACTTTTTTAATGGGTCATAATTCAAAGGGAATCTCAAAACATTTTATCCATCATTATTTAGTTGTTTTAAAATAAAAATGTAATTGTTAGCTATTCAAAAATATCTTAATTTTTGTAACTTTCATTGGTAAAATTTGTTCCCTCAGGGCCATTATAGGTTATGTTTGGAAAAGTGTGTAAAAACTGTGTAAATAATTACTATGCATTTGGAAACAACATCTGATAGATTTTTTGCTCTCGGAAGAGTCCTGGGTTTTAAATTATCTCAGCAATATAAAGACAATAAAAATAAATATATGATACACTTCTACACCAAAAGAAATGAATCTTACAGGCACCTAAACTCAGTGTTTGAAAATTTAGTATATAAATTAAGAAATGCTTTCAAATAATCTAAACATTCAAACAATAACCACTAAGTGTGGAAACATGTAGCAAGTAATCTTGAGTACCTTATTTCCAACGTTAAAGCATGTTACACTATTAGCAAATATTTTTATGTATTCTAGAACAAACACATATTATCATCAGATAAATATGTTTATTTTTTATTTAATACTATGTTCTTAACTTTTAAAAATGGGTAGTATTATAGTAGATGCTTTTAAGATATAATTGTTGATAATGTCCCTTACATATTAAATTGAAAATAAATAAAAAAAAGAATGAAATTTATCTTCAACTGACTATTGGGGCACTTTTTAAAGTGTTTCTGAACTTTCAAATAGGTATGAAAAACTGTATTTAATTTGGCTACAGTAATCAAGACAGGGTGATACTGGTGAAAGAATAAACAAACAGATGAACAGAACAGAAGAGAGAAATAAGAAATAGGCCCCATAAACCTAGACAACTGATCTTTGACAAAGGAACAAAGGCAACACAATGGAGCAAAGACAATCTCTTCAACAGATGTTGCTGGAACAACTGGACACCCACATGCAAAAAAGGTAATCTAGACGCAGAACTTAGACCTTTCACAAAAATTAACTCAAAATGTATTATAGAAAACCTAGACAACTTTGGGTATGGTGCCACCTTTTTGGATACAAGACCAAAGACATGATCCATGAAAGAAATAACTGATAAGCTGGATTTTGTTAAAATTAAAAACCTCTGCTCTACCAAAGGGGTAAGAGCAGAGAGAATTAGGAATGGTAAGAGAATTAGGAAACAAGCCAAAGACTGGGAGGAAATATTCGCAAACAACACATCTGATAAAGGACTATTATCCAAAATATACAAAATATTCTTAAAGCTCAACAATAAGAAAATAAACATCACAATTAAAAATGGGCTAAAGACTTTACCAGACACCTCACCAAAGAAGATATGCAGATGACAAATAAACATATGAAAAGATACTCCACATCATATGCCATCAGGGAAATATGAATTAAAACAAGGAGATACAACTCATACCTGTTAGAAGGTCCAAGACCCAGAAGACTGACACCACCAAATGCTGGTGGGGATGTGGAGCAATAGGAACTCTCACACATTCCAGGTGAGAATGCAAAATGGAACGGCCACTCTGGAAAAAAGTTTGGTGGTTTCTTACCAAATTTAACTCTTACCACATGATCCAGCAATCACACTCTTTGGTATCTACTCAAAGGAGATGAAAACTTATATCCACACAAAAGCTGCATACAGATGTTTATAGCCACTTTACCATAACTGTGAAAACTTGAAAGTAACCAAGATGTCCTTTAGTGAGTGAATGGATAAATGTACATCCAGACAATCGAATATTATTCAGAGCTAGAAAGAAATTAGCTATCAAGTCATGAAAAGACATGAAAGAAACTTAAATGCATATTACTAAGTAGAAGAAGCCAATCTGAGAAGGCTACATAATGTATGATTCCAACTACGTGAAAAGACAAAACTATGGAGACAGTGAAAGGACCAGTGGTTTCTAAAAATGGAGTGGGGAGACATGAACAGACAGAGCACAGGAGTTTTAGGGCAGTGAAAATACTCTATTTGATATTCTAACGATAGATATGCCATTATACTTTTGTTCCAAACCCATAGAATAGACAACACCAAGAGTAAACCTTAACGTATACTATGGACTTAGTTGATTATGATGTATCCATGTACGTTCATCCTTGGTGAAAAATGTACCATTCTGATGAGTGATGTTGATAACAGGAAAAGCTATGCATGGGTGGGGGCAGGGGTATATGGGAAAACTCTACCTTTCTCTCAATTTTGTGGTCAACCTAAAACTGCTCTAAGAAATACTCTTAAAAATTATATTTATTCAGGAAAAGCAAAAAAAAGTATGTTCAATAAGTTTGTCTCTAACCTTCCTGCTAATCATTTTTACTTTATAAAGAAAAAAATGAAACCACCAATATTAATTATAACACAGATAATAGTGAACTAAATATAATAAAAAATATAATCAGATGGAATTAAAGTCCCCTTTTGCAAGCAGATATATGAGACAAGAATTTCAGGTTTGCATATTTGTTTGTATTCAGAGAGACACAATATAAGGAACACAAGGTGGAGAAAAAGAAGTCATAGGGCATCTTTCCTCTTTTATCGTTTCTCATCTTCTTTTATTCAATCCACACAGCCTTTTGATCAACAAAGAACTTGTCTCTCTCTGAATCTTTAACTACTGGCACAACATGTGGCCTGGATTCACTAAAATTACTGAACAAAGATTTGCGCTTTAGAAACACCTGTCCCACTAAACAATTAGCATGTGATGGACAGTCAAGAGAAAATGCCCTTACATGTCAAACATCAATATTCTTTGTAGTAGAATCTTATTGAAAAAAAAAAAAGCCCCACATTTATGTGGAAACGTTGCTTTGATTTCCAGAATTAATACTTACAAAATAATTTTGATGAATAGAAATAAAGAAATTCCTGCAGAGGATGACCTTCAGAAAGTTCAATCGTAACCTGTCAAATAGTATTTATTCCTCATTGTCATTTCTTCTGTTATTTCCACAATTAGAGCAAAATTTTCAACTGTTAGCAGTTTGGGTTATCCTAGAAGTGTTGATTTCAAATCATTTTTTGTTTTAGAAAAAGACACTGCAATGTGACTAAGATCTTGTCAAGGTCATACCAATTTGTAATTTTGAGTTAGTGAGCTTCTAAATAACCAAAAAGGATGCTACTCTGCATAACAAGGTATATTGTTAATCCTGGGTAGAGTTACATCTTTGCAGATTATTAGGTATATGTAGAATCTAGACAGAACTAATAAATAAGAAAAAATTTTCCCATACATTTAGTTTCAGTACCTAGATTCTGGTTAAAAGAACATGGCGGGGGGGGAGACAAAAAGGGGGAAAAAAGAACATAGGAAAATGCCTTTGAAACCAGAGAAAGAAAGTGAACCCTTTTCCTGAAAATAAAATAAACCCCCCGAAAAGAATAACAACTGGAGGTTCCCTACAGAGGACAAGGACTTATAGACATCAGGAGTAATATGTTAAATAGGCATAAGAGAACTTACTCAATTGCTGGATATCTTTACATTAATTTTTGTTTCAGTTTATGAACTAACCTGACATGGTTTGGAATAATAGCTTTTCCTTGAAACCTCAGAAGAAAAAGGTGGAGATATTTAAATTGGGTTTTAACTAAGCCAGAGTGAGGTGTCTTTCATAGTTAAAACTGCAAATATAAATTTAAAAATAAATATTTAGAATATTTATAGTTGAACAAAAATGGCTTCTTTCACTCTATCCAAGGCTAGTTTAAAAAAATCTAAAACTGCACTAAAACTTCTAAAATCTCTGTGCTTTTATTCTCTCTTACTGCTAATATATTTTCTAGCACCATTTAGTTTTAAGAAGCATTTGCTTCTAAGTAGCAGAAATTGAACTCACTTTCCTTTGTACATTCCTACTTAAACCTACTATTGTCAGGCATTTGTCTCCAACCACTCTGCAAAACCTCTCTTGTCAAGTTGTCCACATTCCCAGATTCAGAATTAAGTATTCCTCTCTTTGTGACTCAATTGTTCACCCCTACTCCTTGACTATCTTGTTTTCCTTTATCCTCCCGGCCACACTTGTTCAAGCCCCATAGCCAGAGCCTTTACATTTTCCCAACTTCTAAATGTATACTGACGGTTCATTTCTTTTATCACCCCTCTTCTCTATCTCTACTTACTCCCTAGATGACCATCAGCTTCATGGTTAACTCCATGGTGAAGCTGTATCTAGCTGTAATCACCATTTCCATTTAGATGCTTTGTAGGCATCTCAAACCTGACATGGCCACAAAAAAATGCCTCATTTTCACCCCACGGACATTTGTTTTTTTCAGTTTTCTTCAGCATCCAAAATCTGATTCATCAAAATATCTGTTGACATTTCCATGCCATTCAAATATTCAGATTCTCACCACTCTTCACTGTGGGTACCATTATTCCCTAACTCAAGCAAATGTCATCTGTACCCTGAATGTAGCATGAACCTCCCACTGGTCTCCTTTCTGTCATTTTTACTTCCTCCCTCCCAATCTATTCTCCACATAACAACCAGTGGTTTTTTTTTCAAAACAGCAGATCACATGATCTTACTTTCCAGATGGAAATTTTTAAATTATCCTACAGCCTTTAAAATAGATCTTATAGTGTTTATTATGGCCTACAAAAATCTACTTAATTTGGCCCCAAATTTCTTTTCCTAATGCATCTCCTATAGATTTCCCTAGCCTGTGCTTTTTGCTAGCCTCATTGGCTTCCTTTTGTTCTTGAAGGAATCTAATTACAATCCTGCCCTTGTGTATTTTAGGAAGTATTCCTGCAGATATCTTTATCACTTGTTTGCTCACTTTAAATTCTTGTTTAACCGCCACCTCATCAGAGAGGTCTTCACTCATTTCCTTATCTAAAATAACAGTTATCTATAATTTAGCTACTATCTTTTTATTTTTCCTCCAAGTTGTAAATATCTAAATTTAAATATTGAGTTGTTAGTTTGCTTCTTGACTCACCAAAATTAAGTTATATAAAAACAAAATCTTTCTTTCTTTTTCACTATTATTCACCTAGATTAGTTCCTTATGTGTATATGTGGGTGTATATTTGTATTTATACACATTTGTTGACTAAATGTGTGTGTGGTACGTGTCTGTGTATGTGTACCTCTATATGCAGGTGTGCAAGTGCACACACACACACACACACACACACACACATATATATATAGAGAGAGAGAGAGAGAGAATTCTGCCTGGCTTCTTTCTCTTTTTCTTCATTGTGTGTGTGTGTATATTTCTTTTCTAGTTTGCTCAATGGGCTTTCAGAGCGATTAAATGAGTCAGAAGATGACAATACTTAAATGGAAAGTCATATTTCCTATTTCCTTCATTGTAATAAAATTTAGTCATTTCAGTAAATATATTTCTTGTCTTAGAACCATGTATTAGAAAGTATATACTATTTACAATACCTAAGACATGGAAACAACATAAGTATCTATGGATAGATGAATGGGTAAAGAAAATGTGGTATATATAATGGAAAATTATTTAATCATAAAAATGAAAGAAATTCTGGCATTTGCAACAACATGGATGGACCTTCAGGGCATTATGCTAAGTGAATTAGGTCAGACACAGAAAGACAAATACTGTATGGTTGCACTTATATATGGGATCTTAAAAAAACAAACTCCTAGAAACAGAGAACATGTTGGTGGTTGCTATAGGCAGGGGGTATGGGTGGAGAAAATTGTTGAAAGTGATCAAAAGGTACAAATTTCCAGTTATAAAATAAGCTCTGGGTAATGTGCAGCACGGTAACTGTTATTGACAATACTGTATCGTATATTTGAAAGTTGTTAAGAGAGTGGATCTTAAAAGTTTTCATCAGAAGAAAAAAAAATGGTAACTACATGAGGTGATAGATGTTAACTAAACTTATTGTGGAATCATTTCATAATTTACACGTTAATTATGTTGTACACTTTAAAAAAGAAAGAACATATTAAATACACTGCTCATGTCCATCTTTCTTGAATACGTTCATAATATGAACCATTTTTGATGAAATCATTGCATAGTTCCTTTTTTTCCTGCTAGTTCTCTTTATAATTTCAGGAAATGCATACAGTTAACAATAAATGTATTACATATGCAATTGTATTTACAATAAAATAACATCTTTTATAAAGATATAAAGTATCTTTTCCTTTCTTAGTCCCCAATGACAGTCTTACTATTATTATTTTTACATGAAAGAGACAATTCCCTTAATGTTTGTCACAGCATAAAATTATAAAAGCTCAGCTTCAAGATGAAGTTTCCTGAATTATGTAGCACAGTTTTCACTACACTGGTGCTTTTGTGATATAATACGCTACTGATCTGACAGACATTGGACATACCGAGGAAAGAACATTGCATGAACTCAGTGAATTTTTTCTTCAGGTACTCGAAAAGCCTATAATGCAGATGTAAATGTCAGTTATTCTTGCATTTGAAGTTATAATAAGGAATTTCTAGGACTTGGAAATAGTCAAAAGGGGGTATTTTCAGTGAAGTAGCAGTCTTTGTATAAGAAACCCTCCAGGGATAATCTGAAACTACAAGGCTGGTCATCTTTGTGTTTCTATTGACTAGGCAATTTTAGAATTTAGCAAATTAAGTTGTAGAAAATGGAGAGTAATGCAAATCATTATTGTTCATTGCAATGCAAATATATTTTGCCCAATAGAGATATGATTGATTTTGTGCTTTACAAAAGATGACCCTAAATATTACATTTTATTGTCCTATAAGGTATAAACCAATTTTGATGTATTAAAATATTCTCAGCATTCCTGACTGACAATATAGCACATATCTATGTCTGTATCTATAGATATCTATAGATATCGCAGGCATATATAGATATAGATACGTATGAAAACTATATAGTTGTTCTTTAAATGATCCTTTTAACAAGCCTCAGGGTCTTACTGCTTTCCTAGTTAAAGAGCTGAATAAAATGTTTGAACATGTCATTTTATATTTTATGAAGGACATGATTTTACCTTTTGAGAGGAAAAAGATAACATATACCATACATATATACACATATATGCGCATGTGTTAATTTATGTGCAACACTTCCAAAATAAAACTTCTGTAATTTTGTTTGCTAAATTCCTTTGTTTTTCTCTATAAAAACATTGTGGCCAAAGATAAGCTAAATAAACACTGTGTGGTATTTTCTTTGAAATAGTTTGTCCTGAAACTTTTTAACACAATGCCATATTTTTTTCTTTATCTTTCCCCTTATGTGAGTCCATTTGGATTGTAACATTGATAAGAACATTTCTTATGGACTCAGGGTTGTAGCCCACAGCAATATTTGGGGTGAAAATGCAACTGGGGTTAACATCTAGCACATCTTCTTTCTATCAAACATGTCACTTAAGCTTTTAGCACACATCTTTGTTGATAAAGACAACACAGTGACATATTTTTACATTAAAAAAATCCACTGATCTGCTGAGAAAAGCAGTTGTTAGTATTGTGGAGAGGATTTTGTCAGCAGATTTTGTGACATGAATCATGCTTCCTTGGTTGGAAACATCATGCTGATGATTTGAACTTTACCTTTGATTGTATTGAGGAATATCAATAAAGAGGTGTCAACTGTTTCCCCATTAATATCCCTGTTTATCCTACAAATAAAAATAGTTGCCCCCAACTGAGTACACAGGCAGCATTTTTCAAATTACTACAAATACACTGAGGTCGAATCTGAGCAGGAGTAAGGATGTGGGAGTGTACTATATCATATGAGAATTCCCTAAAGAGTAAAACCTGTGTGAAGAAAATAATTTTAGGGTTAATATATTTATTTTGACAGATTTTTCAATTGAATGTATTTTATATGTATTATAGTGCCTATTGGGTCCAATGTATTTAGTTAAGCAAGTAACTGAGTAAGAAGTAACATTAAATAACAGTGACCATGGTTTTTCCACAAAAACAAAAACATAGACACAGACATGTGCACCTTTAGTATATATTGATACATATCTTTGTCTATATTTAAATGTAAAAATATACATGCATGTTAACACATATCTTTAATACACAATACCTAGAAATACAAACATATAAAATTAAATTTATATCAAATGTTACTTCTATTTTAGTAATTAAATCTTATATCAAATGAGTCAGGCCATATTGAAAAAAAGATTTTTTTTTTACTGTGATAAAAATAAAATTGTTAAATTAAGGAAATTTTGACATGTGTGACCATTTTGAAAATTATTTCTATGAAATTAATACGTTAGTATCTATTTCTAGATACTTTATAAACCAAAAAATGTTGGCATCTCATCTATATTTCACACTTATTTTCTAGATTTTGCAAGATTGAAAATTAAGGACCTGAAGCAAATACAGGAATGATTAAATTATCAGAATTTATAATATCGAAGGAATCCAAATCCAACAATAGGGAATGGTTAAGTTAAAAACAAATATTTGATGGGATATTATGAATCCATTAAAACAATTATTATGAAAATTTTGTATAAATGGAATAATACTATTGACAATATTAAACTGAATGCTATAGAATACAAAATGGTACCTATCTAAAAATATACATGCATGTGAATAAAATTAGGGAAAAAATCAATTTGTTATTAGGTGGGATTTCTTTTTCAGATTTCAAAATGGTTTTTTATATATATGTATATATAATTTTTATATGCCTTTTTAATGAAGTAAAAGTGAAAAGATATAACAAGTCATGCAAATGTAAATAGCTTTAACATTTAGTCTTTGAACAAAAAGAATTCTATACAAGTAATTGGATTTACAAGGAGGAACTGAGGGTAGGTACTCTGTTTTTTCCTTATATTCTATCTTTTCTGCCACTTTTTCCTTCTTGCCATAATCCTCAGATAAAAACAAATAACAATCACAAAAATCCCTGAGTTCCCAGTGCCTGAAACAGTGGTCTCTTTTCATAGGCAGCTGTTAGTACTTGCAAGAAGCTCTGGACTCCATGATTCTAACACAGTGCAGTTCAAACGTAATGCAGTACGGGTTCAGGTTAAGTTCTTGAAAGTTTGTATACCGCACTTTGGAATTAGGTGCTTATTCTCAGAATACACACCCAACCAACAGAAGAAACAGAGAATCACCTGAGCAAAGGATGTGAAAGGGCAAGTTGCTTTAGTGAAGCTAGGGGCACAGCAGACCGTATCCTGAAAATGCGTTGTGCACGGGCTCTCCAAGTGATGCATATATGGTACACTTCTTATGTGTCTGATTTTCAACAACTGGGCAGAAGACAGAGATGAAAGGTAGGAGGGGTGGAGGTTGGGGAGAATTCATAGGTAGTTTTGTTCGAAATTCTGCTTTACTTCTCAGGGCAATTTCATCATTAATTTAATATATTACCTATCGTAACATAATGTTAAATATGGTCTCTGCATATATTCCATGGTACATTCTATGCAGAATTATCTTTACATAGCATCAACTATTTTTAAATTGTCCTTAGACATTTTTTTTACCCACTAGGAAACAGATTTTGAATACCACTGATTACATCCCCAGGAAGACGGGGCAAAGCCATGGTGACACATGCAGCACAGAACAAGGAGGTGTTTTAAAAAAGCATAAATTGGGATGCCTGGGTGGCTTAGTCAGTTAAGCATCTGACTTTGGCTCAGGTCATGATCCCAGGGTCCTGGGATCGAGTCCCGCATCAGGCTTCTTGCTCAGCATGGAGCCTGCTTCTCCCTCTGCCTGCCGCTCCCCCTGCTTGTGCTCTCTCTCTCTCTCTGGCGAATAAATAAAATCTTTTTTAAAAAGTATAAATCAGGGGCGCCTGGGTGGCTCAGTCGTTAAGCGTCTGCCTTCGGCTCAGGTCATGATCCCAGGGTCCTGGGATCGAGCCCTGCATCGGGCTCCCTGCTCTGCTGGAAGCCTGCTTCTCCCTCTCCCACTCCCCCTGCTTGTGTTCCCTCTCTGTGTCTCTCTGTCATTAAAAAAAAAAAAAAATTAAAAAGTATAAATCAATCTATATAATGTAAAATATATAATAAATCTGTAAGTAAGTTATTTGTAAAAACAGATATAGTCTCATAAAATATATTTATTAAAGTATCACTGTCAACATAGTACAAGAAAATAAAATAGCACAATAAAGGGAGAGAATTTAATTGATTCCACCCACCAAGTCATCATGTATCCTACAAGAAAAATATACTTCCAAGCATTAATAAAAGATCATCACAATAAAAATAAAGATACACAATAAAAGGAAAGATATACCATGCTCAAGAACTGGAAGAATTAATATTGTTAAAATGTACATGCCACTCAAAGCAATCTTCAGATTCAATGCAATCCCTAAAAAAATACCAATAGTATTTTTCACAGAACTAGAACAGATAATCCTAAAATTTCTATGGAACCACAAAAGACCCCAAATAGCCAAAGCAATCTTGAGAAAGCTGGAGGTATCATGATCCCAGATTTCAAACTATGCTACACAGCTATTGTAATCAAAACAGTATGGTACTGTCACAAAAATAAACATATAACTCAAACCAGGTTAGAGACCCCGGAAATAAACCCACATTTATATGGTCAATTAATCTATGGCAAAGGGGGCAAGAATATATAATGGAGAAAGGACAGTCTTTTCTATATATGGTATTAGGAAAACTGAACAGCTATGTGCAAAAGAATGAAACCGGACCACTTGAAAAATAAATTCAAAATGTATTAAAGACTTAAATGTAAGACCTGAAACCATAAAATTCCTAAAAGAAAACATAGGCAGTAAACTCTTGAACATTGGCCTTAGAAATATTTTTCTGGTTCTGTTTCTTCAGGCAAGGGAAATGAAAGCAAAAGCAAACAAATGGAACTACATGAAACAGGAGATGTTCAACAGATATACGGAAAGAATGTAAATTGGTGTGGCCACTGTGGAAAACAGTATGAAGTTTCCTCAGAAAATTAAAAATAGAAATAACACATGGTTCAGTAATCCCACTTCTGTGTATTTACCCGAAGAAAAAGAAAACACTAACTTGAAAAACCATATGCACCCCTATGTTTATTGCAGCATTATTTACAATAGCCAAGATATGAAAGCAACCTAAGTGTCCACCGATGGATGAATGGATAAAGAAGATCCGGTGTATAAATACACATTGGAGTAACAGTCAGGCATAAAAAAGAATGAAATCTTGCCATTCGTGACAATGTGGATGGACATACAGGGTATTATGCTAAGTGAAATAAGTCAGACATAGACAGACAAATGCCCTATGATTTCACTTATGTGTGGAATCTAGAAAGAAAACAAACAAAAAAGAAACAGATTCATAAATGCAGAGAACAAACTGGTGGTTGCCAGAGGGGAGGTGGGTAGGAGGATAGGAGAAAAAGGTGAAGGGAATTAAGAGGTACAGACTTCCAGTGCTAAAATAAATAGGCCACAGGGGATAAGTACAGCACAGGGAATACAGTCGGTAATACTGTAATCACTTTGTATGGTGACAGATGGTAACTATACTTACTGTAGCGAGCATTTTGTACTATATCTATAATTGTTGAGTCACTATATTATAGACATGAAACTAACATAATATTGTATGTCAACTATACTTCAATTAAAAATGAAACAAACAAACACGTAAATAAAGATACACCACCTTGGCTTAAAGCGGTTGTCTTAGAGTTGTTGTTGTTGTTTTACAAAATGGAATTTTTAGTGGTTACAAACACAGGGGGTAAAGGAACATTCTTTTTATTGATTTACAAAGCATAATTGACAATTATAAAATGAAATCTCTGATATTAGATGCATTTCTCTACTGTAATCTAGTTTTTTAACTCTTTTTTTCTCATAATTATATTGAGATGACAATTATATTGACATAGAGCAGAAACATTAAAGTTGTAGTATTTTTCACACACCCTCAAGATTGACTGGCTCAATAGACAGCCATCAACCTTACAGATGGCGGAAGATGGAAAGGAAAGGAAAGATTTGAACTTCACTGGGCAAGGTTTATGAAAATGGCATTGGCTGAGACACTAGAAATGACAATTTTATCCAGAATCTGCCTCAAACTCAATAATGGACAAAAACTTCAGTTTAATTCTATTCAAATTATGGTTTTGAAGATGAAATGTCAAAACAATACATTTCCATGATTAGCTAGACATATACGTGTATTTCTCCGGGGGCAGGTACTTTTGGGCAGTGGGGAGGTTCTATAGGAGGAAATTGTATGTTCTTGCATTCTTCTCATCCTCAAAATGGCTAAACAAAATAATAACAGTACGATGAGATTGAAGCACACACACACCAGAAGAAAAATCCCAGGGAAGGTGTTCAAAATGGATTGAATCATGCATTGCTTTACCCATACCCCATGTTTTCCTATTAACCTTTAAATATTATTTTGCAGATGAAAATTTAGAACCAAATATCAAGAAGTGATTCTTTTCTCAAGTATCAGGTCAGTGAACAGAAGTTTAAATTGTTAGGAAATGTTCAAATTTGAGAATAAGTCTGCTCCATTTTTATAACCATACAAGTCCCTGCAGGACCAGCAAATTCCAACAGCCTGGCCTGACTGTGACTTCCTCTGGAGCAGAAAAAAAAACAGCACGCCGTAAAGCACTGAATCTTAACTTGCTGGGGAAGGTCACTTCAGTGCCTTTGGGAGATACTTCAGCCATACTGAAGCTGCGAAAGTAAAAATCAAAATGTTTGAGGGGCAGCAGCAATAAGGCAATCATTCCCTTTTCTATCTCTTCATAACATCAGTGTGACAAATCTCTTACAGTGAAAATAACTCTGAATTGCCAATAGGCTGCCAGGTGAGAAGACAAGACACAGTGCGACTTTAGTTTAAGGGCAGATAAGTAGGTCAAAGGGTTTAGAGGAAAACCTTTTCTTTTTACCAGATGCTGAGTTTCTCACTTAAAACAATTTTTTAAAAAAAAATCTCACTGGCTAGAATTCAGAATGATATAACTTCATTGGAAACTATTCTAATCATCTTTTTATTTAAGATTTATTTATTTTAGAAAAAACGGGAGAGTGTGAGAGGGAGAGAGAGAGAGCACACGCGCAAGAGCAGGGTGGACATGGGGGCAGAGGGAGAGGGAGAGAGGGAATCTCAATCAGACTCCCCACTAAGCACAGAGCCTGACGCAGGGCTCGATCCCAGGGCCCTGAGATCATGATTTTTTAAACAGTATGATTATCCAGGGTCTTTCTCTACATTTGTTTCAGATGTACAGTATAAAGATTCAACAATTCTATATACTACTCAGTGCTTTATCTATAAAGATTCAACAATTCTATATACTACTCAGTGCTTTATCTATCTCGAAACTATGGCTTATTGCAAGATCTTAAATGCAATTTTGACTCTCGCCCTTTTATATTCACATGGGCAGCCCTGATTGGGTGTCTACCCTGTGCAAGATGCCGCACTAGATGCTGTGAGGAAGGAAGACAAAGAGGAAATGGTCCTTGCTATTAAAGGGTCACAATCCAACGGCTTTCAAGTTTCAAAGTTAAAGAGAAAATATTCTAAAAATGAACCCTGAATTGTGAACTATTGTGATCACCTCTGTACACCTGTGCCTTCCTCTTTTTAATTCTCTGTTAGCAAGTCTTAGCAATGAGAGCTTGAGAGAGATTTTGAAGTTATCCAAAGAACATGTGGATGAGAGAAACAGATTTTTCTTTGAAGCTTAGAGTTCAAATGCAACACAGAGTCTGTCATAACAGATTTGCAAAGATACATGAGGCAGGCACACTGCTCTTAGGTCACGATTACCTGGATATGTTTTAGACTTTATTAGCCTTTTTGAAGCAAAAATAGATCCTTATTGGAAGCCTAAATAAAGGCAGTCTCAAAGGCAAACTGTCAGGGTCCCAAACATTCTAGGAGAAAAGAAATTTTAGTAAGTAGTAATAATAAAACTAGTTAAATATTGAGCTTTTACTATTTTTCAAGTACTCTGCAAAGTGTGGTCATGTGCATTCTCTCATTTATTCTCCCTAACAATGAAAATTTGAGTTAATTGAGCCTTGTGTATTTTACCCAAGTCCCGTAGGTAGCAGGATTAGGACTCATTCCACCAATAACTCCTTCTCCCCTTCTCCCTGAACATGGTGGCCCTTGGATATACGTGTATATGTGTAGTGAATGAATGAACACATCAGATGTGTGGCCTCTTTGCCTTTTTCTAATTCCATTCAAGAAGTATCCAAATCACATGTGGGTTTTCTGCCTGAAAGTTAAGTGCTGGTCATGTGGACATTGAGTATACCTGTTTCTTGTGGATTTTTTTCTACTGGAAACCAAAACGATTCTCTGCAGGTAAGTTAATATTTTAGGAAGAGGGGTTTTGCTTGGTTTGGTTTGGTTTAGTTGCAAGTAATAAGTATTAAGCTAGGGTTTTGTTTTGTTTTGCCTTTGAGTTCATTTAATAGTAGCAAGGTGAAATAGAAATAGCTTTCAGAATCTAAGGATCTGAAATATCTTTCAGAATCTACAGATAAGCTGTTGGAAGGACTCCTTTTATCTGAAAGCCATTCAAAATCAGAATTGCTATGTCCATGCTCATTTTCCTTCACTTATCACATGGCCACTTGCATCTCATTCTTTGTGCATTGTTTTGTTCTTTCTTTTTGCAAACCAGCTTTCTCAACTTTTCTATGTACTTAGCCACAACTCAGGATTATATTTTCAAGTGTTTGGTCCAACCACAGTCAGACTAAAGACAGATTTTTTTTTTCTTTTTTCTGTATCTCAACTATAAGTTCTCAGGAGGAAAAAAAAATCTGAATTATCCACCTCCAAATTTCATCCCTCTCTACTTCATGATGCCAATGTGTGGCATCATGTGGTAAGAACACCTGTAACAGTCACAGGGGTGAGGCTATTGCTCGTAAAAGGGAGAGTATATTCTTGGAAGACACACTAAAAGATTTGTCACTATCCTATGGAGGGGATATAGATTTTAGATATTTTCAGTTACTGTAACATTGACTCAGACTAAATTAATCAACTAAGACTGCTATCTATCAGACTCCATGGCCATTCAGATAATGTACCCATCTCTAGGACCTGATACCCCTGAGCATTGTCAAAAGTGACCCTCTGGACTTTCAAAATAACAGCCCAGACCCAGACTGAATTTCCTTGGCCCATCTGTGTACAGTATATAGTATCCTAACTCTGCTAAGAATATGGAACTGGAAAGGTGCTCATAATAATTTATGTGAGTCTGATCTTCCAGACAATCTATGGTTGAATAAAACATTCTTTGGCAAATGATAGTAATAGCTGGTAAGATAGTCTTAAAACACATATACACATATTTCCAAATACCTAGTTTACACAATGAGACATATATGTTATAACATATCTTGTGCCTTTAGGTATTTAGGAAAAATCAGAGGAACACCTTTCTCAGATTTACCACATCAGGAGAAGCATTCCAGAATCCTTTTATAGAATATATGTCACTAACTGCAAAATTAAATCAATACTATTGTCTGATGGATTTTAATATTCAAATCAAGCATTGATATATGAATGTGTGTATATATCTATATTTATATTATGCATTTTCATGTAAGAAAAGGAACAATATTTCCATCAAAAATTTTCCCTTACCTAGTATGCAAGTAGACCTGGAAAAGGAAAGGCAAGGGCAGATCATCAAGACCAGTATGCATTCATTAGTGATGTATATAAATGAAGGCTCATGTTCTCTGTACAACAGCCTCCTCAAGCATAGATTTGTTGGTGTGAAAGAATGGAAGGATTGACAGCAAAAGAAAATACATACAATTGATTCATAAGCACTCAACATAATCATTTTCCCCTATTCTTTCTTATGCTAAATAACTCTAATGTTAATGGAAAGTTAGGGCAAATTCATGGGTTAAAAATGTACCTTTTATTAATACCAAAATGCTATGTAGATGATATTTGTAAGTGATAGCTAAGAAAAGAAAATATAAATTAGTGATAACTAAAATTGCTGTATCATATCAAGCTAGCTAAACAGTGTAAGAAGTTGCTCTGATAAATGTAAAGCATATGAGAAAATGGAATCTGTATTATTAACTTCACTTCTGACATGACTGCTTTAAACTCATCTTTACACAGAGTGTTGAAAATCAATCTTGGATTTACAATTGATAGCAAAACGAAAATAATATTAAAATAGACTATATCATACACATATTAAGTATTTAACCAATAACTATGGATTATTTTTACCATATTAAATTAGCTTTTCTTCCTATTTTTATGGGGGTTTAAATGGGAAATCGTTTCTGTAAAGAATTATAAGTTCATTTACATTTGATAAATATCATTAGTTGCCTAAAACATTTAAAAATTAATAAATTGGAAGACATTGAGAGGATCACCACCTGTAGAATATAATTTTTAAATTACCGCCAATCACTAAAAGGCAACTGACGGGTATTTCTTTGTGTTGGTTATTTATTTCAGACTTTACTTTTAGGGCTTTAAAAAAAAAAAACTGTCTTTTGCTATAAGTCATAAATTATCATCCCAGAATGGCATCTGTAAAAATTGCATAACAAAAACATAAAAATATTGTATTTATATCATTTATACAACTTCAGTACAGAAGTTCAGAAATATCGGGGTTTTTTGGACACCTCTTTCCTACCTGCTTGTGAGCGTGGTCATATGAATTAATGTGATTGTCAAACTCCTGATGCTTATGGTACTGCTTGTCACAGAGTTCACAGTAAAAATTGGCCTTCAGATCTTCCAGAGCTTTTGCTATGGTGTTCTCCTTCTCAGCATAATCCTAAAAAATAAAATTTCAAGGAAGGCAGCAATTAGTTCTTCCGAGTCGACTTTGTTCTGACAGTTGTCAACTTTAGCATAATAATTAGAGTTAGAAACAGAATATAACGAAGAAAAATAAAGCAAATTCCAGAAAGCTAAATCAGAAGAAATTATGAGCTGAAGAGAATAAAAGATTAACTGAAGAAGCCAAGATAAATGGTGGGAAGAACAGCAAAAACATGGAGAAGCAAACCAAACAAGGAAATAGAAACCCTTGTTTGAACAAGTTCCTGTATCCTGTTGGCAAAGAAAAAAAACAAAAATCATATAGTTATGTTGATTCAACTGCTGATTTCTGGCAATGGCTTAGTTAACATAAAACTTGTAAATTCTGAACAACATCTAAAATGTGTCCTGCATGAGGAAGCCCATATTGGTGCACAAATATTCAAGTTTGGTATTTTTGTTTGCTTGTTTCTTTAAATATCTAGAGAGTAACTTATTCATCCCAACTAGATTTCATTTGACTAATGTTTTCATAGTGACCCATATCATTTTAAGTTGAATTTTTAAAAATTCTCTACATCTTTAGAAAATGAGATTCTTTTCTGCAAGTTATTTACCTAAACTGAAAAGGATTAAACTGTATACAAGCAGATTGCTTTCATCATGCTCACAGTAAATAAAGATGGCTATATAATCAAACCCCTGAAAAAAATGAAAAACGTAGTCAGTTATCATTAGCTTTCATTTACGAAACACAAAATAGCAAAATGTTTGTGGCTTTTAGGTTTTCTTAAATCTAAATTTACTTGCTGTTTCATGGTTCCTTAAATGTTAACATTGTTAGACATAAATAAATTCTACATATTGAAACATTGTTCAGGTCTTTTGCTGAAGTGCTGATATGAAGACTAAATTTCAGTTGCTACCACAGAATATATTATGTTTCTAACTTACAGATTCTCTCATACTCAATTCCTTTAAAATTCAAATTAATTACATATTCAGGCCTCTTATGTGCTACTCTAAGAAACTAATTCTCTCAGGCACTGGGATATGGAGATGAGATGACACAGTCCTCTCTCTGTCAGTGGCAACTGTCCTCTCTCTAAATACACAAGCTAAAAAGGACTCAGAGTTTGAATGTTTAAATTGCTTCTACAAAATGTAAACATGGTTCACTAATTGTAATTTAATGAATAAGACTTTCCTTACTTTATTGTACTATATATTTATGCACATAACACATATCATAAAATTCATCATATTTGTATATATAACTTATAATATACATTATGGTAACTGATAAATATACTTGCCATAATCTAAAAATACATAACGCAGTTTCTCACTGTAAAGACAATGATCCATTTTTCTATTAGTTTTATCAACTGCACAGAGGTGGTAAGCTACAAAATCATTCAAATCATTTATATATGATTTATCAATTCAGTATTTAATTTGCCATTTCTCAGCAGATTTGTGAAATACTTCCTATTATTATTTTTGATTCCTTCCAATATGTTGTTTAAAAAACGCTTGTTTAAAAAGATGAAAATGAGTCATATATAACTGAACTCATTACTGAATTCTTACAAAATCTTTAAAATAATACTTTGTGGATTAGCCAATTTAAATGAAACAAAAATTAAGTACTATGATTTCATAGCTAAAGTGTGTGAAGCAGAGATAAAATTCCAATCAATATGAGTTATATTATAATGGCAATAGTTTTTGGCTCAAAGCTGAGTTAGCTCTCAAAATAATATTCTTGAACAGCAATTTCTTTGCAAACTAGTTGATTCTCCCCATTAATTATAATTACAGTTAAGCTACTTCTTCTCTCAAAATATTTCATTATTTCTTATTATTGTATAGGTTTACTTTTTCTTCCTAAGACTGATATTCCCTCAGAGAAGCAATAATTGCTTCTTACTTATTCTTTCCACAAAAATGGGAGTAGTTTTAAGTAAAGCAAACTGAAATTTGTAGGTAAATTGCATCCTTCCAAAATATTAGCCTGAGTCTAGATTTGAAGAGAAAAACAAATCAAAAACAATAGCGAGCATTTACTCGGTGCTTGTTTAGGATCAGTCAGTGATTAAGAGTGTGCATGTGTTAACTCACTTAATCCTGATTAAAATTATAGAGATGTGTAGTTTAAACATTTTCTCATTTTACAGGTGAAGGTACCAAAGTATAAGAAAGTTAAATAATTAGCTCAAGGATGTATAATGAATAAATGTGCAGCCCATATTTGAACCAAAATAATCTGGCTCATAGCATTTTGCTATGTTCACACTTTTAAGCACATAAAAAAAGTAGAAATAGTATAATAACCCGCACATAACCATCAACTGGATTCATTAATTTATCAACTCAGGGTCAACCTATTTCAACTTACCTATCCTATCTCATACCCTTTCCTCTGCTTCAGATAATTTTTAAGGAAATTCCCGAGTTCATGTAATGTTACCTGTAAATCTTTCAGAATGTACCTAAAATAAGACTTTTTACAAATATCATCACATAACCAGTATCAGACCTAAATATACAACAATGAAGAAACCAAAATCATTCCTTACTATCATCAAATATCCAGTGTATTCAAATAACTACAATCATCTAATAGTTTAAACTAGTTTGTTCAAAACAGATTTATTTTCTTTTAAAATTCTAAGGCTTTTTTTCTTTCATTTAAAAAACAGATTTCAAATAAGGCTCATACATTCCCATGATCTGATATGCTTCTCAGTCTCTTTTATTATGTCTTCCCTCTTTTTGTTTTATTACTCATTACAATTTATTTCTCAGAAAAAATTTTAAATTATACTTCACATTTTGAAAAAAATACTGAGAAACAAAATATTGAGAAATAAAAATATAGAAATGTTATAAGGATAGGATAATAAACTCTTTTTTTAAAAAAAGATTTATTTATTCATTTTTAGAGAGAGAGAGCGAGGGGAGGGAGAGGGATAAGCAGACTTCGAGCTGAGCCCCAAGCTGGGCTCAATCCCACAACCCTGAGATCATGACCTGATCCGAAATCAAGAGTCAGACACTTAACTGACTGACTCACCCAGGCGCCCCAATAATAAACTCTTATATAACCTTCACTTAATTAAAATTATTGCTAATATTTTGACATATGTTTATTCTATCGTCTCTCTATCATCTATCTATCTATCTATCTATCTATCTATCTATCTATCTATCTATCTATCATCCTCCTCTAAGATATGAAAAAAATATAGCTTAGTTGAAGCTAAGGTTGTAAATTGCACAGTAAGGAACATTTTTACATTCTCCTTCATTGTGGATGATACTGAAAGAGGCACTGACTGAGATTATAAAGCACAATGACATATTCAACACAACCATTCCACTGCAGAAGGTAAGAAATATATTTGAGTGAGATGAAAAAGGAGCACAGTGGTTCATGTAAACTCAACCTCAAATTCCCCCTTCTATCTGGCAAACCCACTCTATTCAAGAATGTATACAACTTCTGTAATGTCCCACTGAATGTGATGGTAGAAAGTGAAGAAGGGACAGGCTTCTTGTAGCTAGTCAGGTCATCCAAATCCATCGCATTTTAGAGATTTCTAAAAAGAATAAAGGTTGAATCCTTACTTTCAGGAAAGTAGCATATAATTCCAAAGTTAGAAAGTCAAGAATGTTTTAATATGCAACCTTAGCAATTGCACAGTGTAATAGTTTTTGCAGATGCAAATTGAAACATAGAAGTCAATGGTTTATCCACAGGCCCAGGGCTATTCCACCCACCATTTATTGAAAAATGAAGAGGACCAATGTAGGACTGTGAAGGGAGAAAAGTTATTTTCCAAAAGGACACATCTCATGGTGGCTTCAGCATAACATTTGGTGTCAGATAATATTCAGACTCTCCTGAAAGGCAGCCATAACTTGGTGCACTCGAGTAGTCTTCCCTGCGGAATGTGAGCTCCACGAGGGCCGGGATTTGTAGCTGTTTCGTTTACTTCTCTATCTCCAATGCTTTTAACAGAGGCAAGCATTGGCAGACATTCAACATATATGTAGACACTTTTGCACATATATAACAAGCAAACAAAACAGAAACTAGCAGCACTAGATACGTAATATTTTTAAAATAGTTGTGCTCATGCTTGGGTTTGTAGTATTCAGTTATCTGGGGAATGCCTTTAGAGCTAATACCAAGTTATGCTCTATATAAATTATTATTGCTAAATAGTAGTTGACATCATATATTACATTCTAATATTTCTGCTAGGAATACTCCTTTTAAAGAAATTAAAATTACAAAGATATAAATAGATGGGGGCACTCTTAATGCATAATTATTTTCAATGCTGAAAAGGAACATTTGTATGTAATTAACACTTAAAATACTTAGGAAAATCTCCCTCTCTCTCTCCCTCTGTCTCTCTGTCTCTGTCTCTCTGATATTACTTCATGAAGAATAAAAGCATCCTTGAACACAACATCAAAAATGAATGATGTACTGTATGTTGGCTAACTGAACATAATAAAAAAAAGAATAAAAGCATCCTTATGATGTAAATTCAGGATAAATTTTATCATAAGTTCTTTAAAAAGAGGAAGCAAAAACACGTCTTTGATACATTTTGATTATAATGAAAAAATTAATCACAGAGGGACACCTGGGTGGCTCAGTCGTTAAGCATCTGTCTTCAGCTCAGGTCATGATCCCAGGGTCCTGGGATCAGGCCAGGCATCGGGCCCCCTGCTCAGCGGGGAGTCTGCTTCTCCCTCTCCCACTCCCCCTGCTTGTGCTCTCTCTCTCTCTGTCAAATAAATAAATAAAATCTTTAAAAAAAATTAAAGAGATGGCAAAACTGTTATTTTCTAGAAGAATATCTAGACAGAAGACACTTCATTTGGAAGTCCATAGTCCACAGTCTACATTCCCTGTAAAATAGTGCACATCTTCTAGGCCATGTCTTTTGTTTTAGTCATTACTTAAGTGATTGACTCTGAGATGGTCCAGCAGCTTCATGAGTGCCATGTGATTGCATTTTGCCCCAGCCTATGTTGAGACATCTTCCTTCCCTGTCTGGGGGCTTCTCTGATTCATGAAATGGGGGTTTGTAGGATCTCACTCAGCACTAAAAAATGCACAACCCAGAAGTGCTGAGGAGTGAATGTAATATAGGTCCACTCTTGACCACTGTGGAGGGTAAGAACTCCAGAATAAATTCTTTCCTCCTTTATCTATAAGGCAGTCATTTTTTTTTTTTTTTTTTTAAAGATTTTACCCATTTGACAGACAGAGACACAGCAAGAGAGGGAACACAAGCAGGGGGAGTGGGAGAGGGAGAAGAAGGCTTCCCGTGGAGCAGGGAGCCCGATGTGGGGCTTGATCCCAGGACCCGAGCTGAAGGCAGACACCCAATGACTGAGCCACCCAGGCGCCCCCAGGCCATCATTTCTGAGACCCACTTCTAAGATTCCACAGAGGGTCCCAGTGAGATTGAGCGCCAGTACTTGTAATAGTGGCTATCAGTATACCCTTATATGACTTTTCCTTACTTACCTGTTTTATTTTTCTGGAACTTCATTTCTGCTTCCTGGAATAATTTCCCAAATAACTAACTGCATAGAAACCTTTGTCCTAGGCTTGAATTTTAAGAAGAACTGGGCTAAGATTATAAAGTTTTTGTTTGATTTTTTTTTTTTTTTTGGTGTTTCCTATAAATGTCTTGCTTATCAGCTACATTTCCTAGAATAATTTAAGATGACATCATTCTTCAGTTCAAAACTCTCCAATAGTCCCTCATCGTCATTAGAATAAATATCCTTACAATGACCTACACACAATTCCTACTCTACCTGGTTCCTGGCTACAGCTCTGCCATCATCTTCTAGCATTCTCTCTCTCACTTTGCCTTAGCCACCCTTATTTCTTTAATGTTTCTGAACCTTTCTCAACCATACACCCATTTTCATACTTAGACTTGTTATTTATTCTGCATGGAACGTTTTACACCAAATGTTTGTACAAAGGTGTTGTTAGCTTCCAGCAGATCTCTGCTAAAATGCTATTTCCTTAAAGATAAATTCCGTTATCATCATTCTAGAAGAAAAAAACTTTTTATTCTCTGTCTTCTTTACCTTTTTCTTATAAGTTGCAGGTGTACAGCTTTATAATTTAACATCTGGATACAAAGTGATCACCACAAGTCTGGTTACCATCCATCACCATATAGTCGACCCCCTTTACTCATTTTGTACACTCCAACCCATTTCTCCTCTGGTTACCATTAGTCTGTTCCCTGTACCTGTGAATTTGTTTTTGTTTTATTTTGTTTGTTCATTTGTTTTAGATTCCACATATGAATGAAATCATAGAGTATTTGTCTTTCTCCATCTGACTTATTTCACTTAGCTTAATACTTTCAAGGTCCATCCATGTTGTCATTAATAGTAGGGTTTCATTCTATTTATGGCTTTTCTTCTTTTATCTTCCCCTTTAATGTGAAGAAGAGAAAGTTTATTCAGGAGGAAAACAGAGAGCACCTTTGGGTGTTGGAATCTGAAAGCTATAATAACAATAAGGAGAGACTGAGTACAAAAGAAGGCATGCAGGAAAACTGATGTTAGTCTTTATCTGATTTAAGTCCCTTTTCTATTAGGCAAGAGGGTAACCATTTCTGAGTGACAAAGGCTGTGCTATTGTCTCAAAATATGTGTCATTCTCTTCTTAAAGTCTACGTTCTATTATTTCAAAGGCTGAAAAATGGATAACAATATAATTTTGAAGAATATAGAAGGGACAAGTAAGGGTTGAATCAGAAAGTTATAATTTTATCAAAAGTCACAGATTTATTGAATGGAATTATAATAACATATATGCATTTAAATGTGAGTTTTTTTTTAAAAGGATTCCACAGAAATGCAGCTATACCACCATGAAAGGTGAAGGCAGAGACAGAATACAAAAGGAAAACCAAAAACAAAACTGTGTATTGAACATCATATTTCTACAGACAACTCTGGTGAGCAAAATTGAGTATAACCCAACAGCAAGGACAAAGTATACTTTAATGTCCACATTTACGAGAACTGGACAAAGTTGTTTCTTAAAATTGGTAACTTCTTTCAGAATTAGTTTTAAGCAAGAGTATTCATTCATAAGGTTTTATCTGTTTCTCTTCTGTTGTTTAGCTGATAACAACCACTGGATAACTGGCACAGAACCTGTTCATGTAAAAGAAGAATGGATCCCCAAGCTTTAACTATCAGAATACATTCTTGCCTACCTCACTTGGCTTGCCTCTTTGGAGGCATCCATTTCTGTTTTCATCCATGGGTCTTACAGGAAGCCCTAGCCTGTGACTAAGACTTGTTAGACCCTCTGGTTAATTTAACACAGTATTTAGTACAGCTTGAGAAGGCAACAGAAAATTGGGTTACACTCTTCCCTTCATGTTTGGAAAGATCTGAGGGACAGCATATTTTAACAGTTGGCTGAAATTTAACATTACTGTGCAGTCTCCCGATGCATAAAGTAAGGCTATGGGGATCTCATTTTCAAGGCAAACCAGAAAAAAGTGTATCAGGTTTTCTGAAGCTGAATGCTAGCTGAAGTGTGTAGAATTCTAGTTCATGTTTATAAAATATCATATGGAGATTAATAATTCCAACATGGAAATTCTATATAAATAGATGCTGCAAAGAGTCTCAGTGTAGATGAGCGGTAATAATTTAAGGTACTTGTTTCATTTTAGAAATCTCTTAATTTTATCGGCAGCAGCCATTTTCTCTGAAAGGTATTGGAAAGGGGTGTAATGATTTGATGCATATTTGTTACCGTCTCAGTTGTAACAGTAACCGGAACAGTAAGACAGAACAGTTTCTCTAGTAAAATGTCTCACTGGTTTTCTTAGCTTGAGTTCACCTAGAAATAGACAGTGAGACAAGGAGTGGAGTTTAAGTGGTTTATTTGAGATCTCAGGAAACAGTGGCAGAAGAGTGGCAAAGTGAGAAGAGAGTAGGAAGCAGATAAAGATTTCTGGTTTCAGCTCTGACATGTACAGACCTTGGAAGTCATCGCTCCTGTCCTTACAACAAGAACAATCTATGAAAAATGAAAATCAATTCTTTTTCTCAGAACTGTGAGAGAACAAAGGTCATAGGGTGAAACTCCACTTCAAAATCTGACAGACAAGCACATTCAGTAACAAATATCTGCTTACTTGGATCAGAAATTGCTGGAGCCATGAATTGGTAGGAACTCTCAAATGTTACCTAATGAATTCTATGGGCTGACTATGGTCTAGTGTGTGAGACAGAAACTCCTGGTGGCTGAAATCTTAGAGGGACACCAAACATTTCTGTAGGCTTTGTTTTGATGAATTCCATCAGGTTCTCATGAGGATAGTCTGAGAAAGTCCCTTGTGTCCCTGAAAGGTGGTTAGGAATTAAAAACTACTGCGAAATAAGCCAAGATCCTTATCTATAACTAAAACCCACTCCCAAGGGATAGGGTATTTCCATGTCTCAATTCAAAGATGCTATTCTAGCCAGGAAAAGGAATTTACTTTCTCTATAGTCTTCCTGCCTCATTAAAGTTGTGGGGTTGACATGGTCAACAAGGGTCATGGCTTCCAAAAAATAGAGTGGGAATTCAATAGCCACAAAAAAAAAAAAAAAAAAAAAAAAAAAAAAAAAAAAAAATGGAGTTAGGGAGTTAGGGCTCGGGAGACAGAGAGATAAAGGAGCTATATCACAGGAGAAACACATAGGACAGTCATAGCCCTGAGATGGAGATACATTAGAGGACTAATACTGAAAGGTTATAAAATGCTCCCTCTCCCTACACCTTCCCAACCCAGCTATAGGGCTCCAGTATCATAGTGGCTTAGAGCTGAAGGAGTTGCACATTACACACTTTTTCTGAGGAGATGTACATAGGGGAACAAGAAGTTAAAAAGGCACACACAATCAAGGACACTAGAGGACCTTAGTTTCTATTACCTGATACATGTCCAGCTTTCAACCAAAAATTACAAAGAATTCCAAAAGGTAAGTAAAAGAAACAGTCTGAAGAGAAACGATAAGCACTAGAACAAGGCTCAGAATTTAGGTATTACACAGATGTTGGTATTATCAGAGAGGGAATTTTAATACAACTACGATTGATGTGTTAAAGTCTCTAATGGAAAAAGTAGGCAAAATGCAGGAATAGATGGCTTATGTAAACAAAAATAAAAATTTTAAGAAAGAATCATATGAAAATGATAGAAATCAAAAACAGTTTAAAATGAAAAATGCCTTCAATGGACTCATCAGTAGATGTGACACAGCTGAGAAAAAGAATCAGTAAACTTGAGATGTAATCTTTCAAATTGAAATGAAGAAAGGAAGAAAACAGAACAGAAGAACATCCAGGAACTATAGGATAATATCAGACAGTATAACATATGTGTATTTGGAGTATCAGGAGAAGAGAGATAATGGAGTAGAAAGAAATTTGAAGTAATAATGACTGAAAATTTTTCCAATTAATATCACACACCAAACCACAGATTTAGGAAGCTCAGAGAACACCAAAAGAATATAAATAACAATACAACAGCAACAATCACCTAGACATATCATATTTATACAGCAAAAAAGTAACAGACAGTGAAAATCTTGAATTCAGATTTCAAAACAGGGGGGAAAAGCCTTACTTAGGGAGAAACAAGGATAATGATTACAACAGACTTTTCATCAGAAACCACGCAAATGAGAGGAGAGTGAAATGGTAGCTGGAAATTTTTAAAGTGTTGAAAGAAAAACAGAACAAAACAAAACCCACATTAACCTAGAACTCCATATCTAGCAAAATTATCCCTCAAAAGTGAAGCAGAACTAGACTTTCTTGGATAAACAAAAATAAATGAATTCATTGCCAACAAATATGACCTGTAAGAAATGTTAAAAGAAGTTCTTCAGAAAGAAAATTATGTAGGAAAAGTATTGGAGAAAAAATAAATTAAGGTGTATCAATCAAGGTATATCTATATCTTTATCATCTATCATCGATCTATCTATCTATCTATCTATCTATCCATACATACATATTCTTGATGGATCCAAAAGTTAATTTTATTTAAAACAATAATATTACAAATGAATTGGGTGATTATTGCATATGGATAAATAAAATGAATCACAACAATGTCAGAAAGGACTGGGAGAAGAATTAAGAATACTCTCATATAAGATACCTACGTTGTATGTGAAATGGTACAGTTATATGAAGGTGGACTCAGATTAGTAAATACGTATGCTGTAAACCCTAGATCAACCACTAAAAAAAGCATTAAAAAGGAGTATAATCTATACTCTAGGAGAAGTGATAAAGTTGAATCATAAATGGCTCAGTTAGAACCAAGGAAAGTGGGAAAGACAGGCGGAGAAACGAACAAATTCAACAAATTGAAAATAATTACAAACATGGTAGCTATTACAACAACTATATCAACAATCGCTTTTAATGCGAATGGTCTAATTACAGCAATTAAAAGACAAAGATTGTCAGAGTAGATTTAAAAAACCCAGACTAACTACATGTTGTCTACAAGAAACCCACTTGAAATATAAAGCCTCAGGTTAAAAATAAAGGAATGGAAGTCAGTAAAGATTATATTTCGAAGCATTACTACAGAGGCAAATGAAGCTTGCTCATGCTAGAAACTCTGGAAACTAGTGCAGAATACAAACATCAGAGCTTTTATAGCCATGAATCAAGGAAGTATGCTATTTATTCAATAAATCCCCTTAAGCATTAGTTGATGGCAATTTTCAGAGGGCATTTACACTTGGAATTTTGGGGTTTTTCATGCTCAAGAATGGAGTGGTATCTGGTGCCTGGTAAAAGTTCTCAGGCAAAGGGTTCAGGTGCTAGCAGTCAGAAGCCAGGACTGTGTGCATGAAAATGGTACCTGTTGATGGGTTATGGATGGGGCACCAAGAACATATATATATAGTGAGAAAGTATATTATATATATATATATATATACTTTCTCACTATTTGATATTACATTATATAACTGTTGTAATCTCACTCCTGTAAGTTCTATAAAGTTCAGGATCTTTAATTGCTTTGTTCATTGCCATATCCGTAATGTCTAAAAGAGTGACTAGAACAAACAACTGTTTAAAAAATATTTGTTATATAAATGAATGAATAAACTATAACTGTATTTTTGGATGTTGTACATACCATTTATTGTTTCCAATCTTGAACCATGTTTTTGGTGGCATGCACTATTTAGTTGGGTGGAAAAATGTTTGAAATACCCAAAATGTACACTTTTTTTTCTACTGAGATTTAGAGGCTAAATACTTATAATCCTTGCTAAGTATCTGTGCAAAATTTAATGCGTTTCATACAGTAATATTCTAAAGAATGATTTTAAATACTACAATATAAATCAACACTGTCAATTCTACATGAAGTTATGATTTACTGGTTTAGTTTGCAATGGCGAGAAGAAATGATGCACTCAGAGGTACAAATATCTGCCCATTATGATCAGCAAAAACCATGTTCATAAAGTGTAAAACATAAATCCATTCATAGAATTAAAATTAAAAATAATAAAAATGAAAAAACCCATAAATCCATTCATCCAATAATCATTTATGGGGTTTCTATAGGTATTAAGTACCCTCAGAGACACTAATATGTATAAAACTATCTCTTTTCTATTAATACCATTACGTTGCAGATGCAAAAGAATGACAAATTTTGTTCATTATGACATATATATGTGTGTTATAATAATTTAGATCCATAAAGAACACTATGATGGACACACAATGGTGAGCAAAATTCTTCCAGTTGAGGGAATCAGTAGAGTCTTTCAAAATAATGCTTAATTCACTGAAAACTCAATAGGTGTCAGCAGGTGAAAGAAGGGAGCAGTGGATTTTATACTCCAGGAAAATTAATTATATATAGAACTATGAAATAGTACACTTTTGAAAAATCATGAGCCACGTGGTATAGCTTGAGAATGTGGTATATGCTGTGGAGTAGGTCAAGGGACTGTTATTGGTGGTGACTATAGAAAGGCAAGGCTGAGGTGGGATTATGATGTCTCCCTGTATGCTAAGGAGTCTGAATATTTATAAAAGCTGATGGGGAAGTCAGTAAAGACTTTTAAGCAAGGATGGAAGCTGATCAGATTTGCATTTAAAAAACATATTGGGGGAAGGCGGTGCCTGGGTGGCTCAGTTGGTTGAGTGTCAGGCTCTTGATTTTGGCTCACATGATGATCTCAGGGTGGTGGGATGGAGCCCTGTGTTGGGCTCTGTGCTCAGCAGGGGGTCTGCTTGAGATCCTTTCTCTCCCTCTGCCTCTGCCTCTCCCCTCCCCTGCTGGCAGGCACGCTCATATACGTGTGCTCTCTCTCTCTCTCTCTCTCTCAAATAAATAAATAAATAAATAAATAAATAAATAAATAAAATCTTTAAAAAACAGATATGATCACAGGGTAGAAAATGAAAGAGGGATGGAGCTAAGACTGGAAGCAAAGAGAGTAGCTAGGATGATGGTTTCCAGGTGGAAATAAGTAAAATCCTTAACAAAAAGAGCAACAGCCAGTGTATAGGTAACAGGAAGGTGTGGAAGATTAGAGACAGCACCACAGGAGATTGTGAATAAGAAAATGAAGGCTACGGAAGAGAGCAGCTCCAGTTGAGTGATGGAGGACAATTTCTTCCACAACGGCGAGTGGTTGGGAGGTAAGGAGGTGCATATTCTGTGTATCTTCCTTTTAAAGGCAAAGATATTAGCTACTCACTTCTAGGATTCCTGTTCTGTTGAATCTATAGAAGTATTCTTGAGCATTTTAAGATGACAAATTTTCTAGAGCTTTGATATAAGTTACTTAATATTTTCTGACTCTTACTCAGATTTAATTTCAATTATAACGTCCTATATAGCTGTTCTTATTCTTTTTTTTATTGTTAGATATTTACACATAGTATAATACAATAAATTAAAAAGCTCATAACTACTATTATTACATAATAATAAAATTTAAAAGACATAACAAACATTTTAAAAGTCAAAGTACCCTGAAGATTTTTACACCCATTCAGTAAATATATTTTCTCTAAAAAGGAGCTAGTCATGCTCCCTCTAATAACTTGAGCTGGGATGGTCCATGACTAAATTCAGTAAGGACTATTTGGAGGCCAAGATGGTATTATGGATTCTTTCGGATTAGATGAGAAATCTGTATATTTTCTAATTTTGCATTTTGGGAATATCTAAGAAATTTTGCATATTTGTTAGAATATATATTACTCCCAAAAGATGATCACATGGAAAAGAGGAGATAAGAGAATCTGAAAGAGAGAGGAGAATAATACAGATTTCAAATAAAGGAAAAGATGGATTCTTAATTAATTTTAGACTAGTTCTACTACATCCTAAAGTCATACATTTCTTTTGTTTTCTTTCTTTTTTTTTTTATTTCTTGGCTACAAAATGGAATTGTCTTGCTGAGAACAAAATAAGGTAAAATAATAGTCCTCAAAACTTTTAGCTTTATGCATTTTTAGAAAATATTTTCTCAAAAAGCAAGCATGACATTGTAGGTGTCACATCATATGAGCTCCCCAGATGCCTTGCAAAACTCATAATGCAACCATGGCTTCCATAATAAGAGGAACAATATATGGAGACCTGCTGTCCCTCCCATTAGTGGCAGCAGGATCTGCCCCTGTGGTTAATTCTGCTTTGTCTTGAACTCCAAACGGGAGTGATAGTCTGTGCATTTGATACATTGTTAGCACAGCAGGGAAAGCCCATTTGGAAATAATCATATGTTTCAGGTATCCAAAAGAAAAGGGATATTTTGCAAAGAGAGGCATTTTAACTTGAAAAACTTCAAACTAAAATTTGGGTGGAGAAGACATAATGAGGAAGGGAAAGACTAACATTTGTTTATTGCCACAAATGAGCACTATGCTTAAATTATCTCAGCCTTGATGATATTAATCCTCACACAAACATTATTATTCCCATTTTACATATGATGAAAACAAGACTTAAAGGGTAAGGATAATTGCCCCGAGATCTTGTACCATGCAATGGTGAGTCTGAATTTTAGTTGCTTCTGCTGAGCTACCCACTAACCCTCTTTCTATGCCTGACTTTGTTCTCTATCAGGAGGAATCACTAGTAGCCTAAAAGAATTTGTACAGCAAAAAGGTAAATGTGAAACACAGATATTAAGAGAAATGAAAAGTTTAAGAATAAAGTATCTTTTGTTAATATACATATATATTTTAAAAAATTTGAACACAGAAAGTACAAAATACTGAATCCTGTCTTTTAATTTAAATGTATGGCTGCTGGTCAGCCAGTCTATTTAAGGTAGGTGTCAGTTTAAATACTAATGTTTATATAAGCCTAAACAAATGTTACAATAAAACTAGACTAAGGTTAAGGAGTAGATCAGTGATTTTTAAAAAAACTTCAATTGAAGTATAGTTGACATATAATATCAATGATGTACTTTTATCTAACAATTGTTAAGTCGTTAAAACCTATTAAAGAATATAAACCGTAGTGGTATTAATTAGATAATGGAAACAGTATGATGATTTAAAAACATTCATAAAATTTAGCCGTAATTAAACATGAATCAAAGTGTAGTAAGAAAATATTTTAAAATATGGTATTGAAATTCTATTCAGTAAAAGAATAGTATTTACTGAGAAGATACTTTGATAGGTTCTCTGTGGTGAAAGCAGCAGTATCTTCTCACATCACTCCCTTCCTTTGCATTCCTAGAATGGGCCAGAGGGAGGAAAAGTAAGAAAATGTTTACCTGAGGAAGTTGAGATATTTCATATCTCTATGGCTCTTGGAAAGAAACATATAGAGATAAATGGAAAAACAAGCAAACAATACAAAAGATAGGGCAGGAATTCCACTAAGATGATTAAGTGACAGGTTCAAAAGGGAAAACATAAGGAGAGAGAAAAATCTATATGAAAGGGAAAAACTCATAGTGCATTTTCAATTCTTCACTTGCAGCATTATGGCAAAACTCTTCTCAATTTCCCCTAATCTTTCATAAAATTCAGATAGAGACACGGTCAAGAAATGATTGTATTTCAGGGGTAAAACAAAAGAATAGATAATGATGTATGTTGGAATAGACAGAAGGTCAGAAAAGAGAGCTGTTAGCTGTTAGGCAAAAAGTTAAGAATGTTAATTGAGAAGACAGGAAGCAAAATAAGATATCAGTGGGAGAAATAAATTTCCGTAGAAGACAATGGTTTATGAGATGGTGTGTGTTGTGTGTGTGTGTATTTTGAGGGGGGAATTGGTTGCAAGTTTTCCTGCTATAATATAGGAGGGATCAGTAAAGGTTTTTGTGTTTTGTTGTTGTTTTACTAAAAGAAATAAATATTCTGTGACATTGGAGGATTTAGAGGACATGCAGAATTTGATACCTTAATTAGAAATGATGTTTCTAATTTAGAATATCAATTCCGATTCATTTTTAAATATGTTATTTCCTGAGTCTTGGAAACACAACGTTTGATTCTAAGCTAATTTATGCAGAGAATAACAGGAAAATAGTTGAAACTTGAGTCTCACTCTTTCCAATTTCTTATGACCTAGCTTAATTCATATATTAGACAAATAGGTTTAAATAGATTTATGCACAGAGTCCATCCTAACATTATAAAGATTCTTACCGGAGCGCCTTAACAGCTGTGCAGGCAGACCCAGATATGAGTCCCTGGGATTCTGAAATCTGTGGCAGGGGTTGGTCAGGGTTCCTCACAGACTAATTTTTTTTTTCTTTGAACAAATAACTCAGGTCAGATAATTTATTTTAAACATTTTGTTGAAAACTGGTAAAGGATAATTATTCCAAGATGGAAAAACCTCAAAATTCTCCAACTTTCACAGAGTAAAGTTTTCATTTTTTATATGTTTTGTTCTAGAATTATTTATATGTATTGAACATCCTAGTTTAGAATACATATGACTCAATGATATCATGAGTTAATTATCCAGGATATTAGATGCTGGTACGCTTTTTAAAGTATATATTCAATTCTAGATACTATATTCTTTCTTTTGGTACTGCCAAAATTATCATAGATATGGTCCCTTTTGAAACATAAGTAACCTATTTTTAGCTTCTCTGTTCTGTGAAACAGTTATAAGTCAGCTATGAGTATCCTTTTGCTAAAGAAATATGATAATTTTAGATATAGATTAATATTTTACTTCAGAAAATACACTTTACATCAGTAATAATATTTTAAATGTGGAAATATGTAACTTAGCAGAGGGATCTGGATTTTAAATGATATATGAATCACTAAAAATTCATTTTAAAGTGATGATTATATCCACTTAGTAAATTACTATTCAGCTATTAAAATGATGATGTGCCTTTATTTAGTGGCATGTACAGATGTAGCATGAATTCATTTATTGAAATTATAAACATATATGCATAGGTGCTCATGGCGATTTTTTTATAGTGTTTGTGCTTTTGTGCTGGGGCAAGTTAGGTTAGATTTACAATTTTGTCTTTTAAAGTACTACTTAAATTATTCAGCAAGCATATATACTTTACAAATATGAGAACACTAGTTTGGATAACAAAATGAGAATAATGTGATACTTCAATGATTGATGCTCTGAATATTATAAGGACTGGGGAAGGAAATGACCATGAAACATACATGTAATCTTTAGTCTAAGTGGATTCATCACACCACTGCATAAAATTTTATACTCTAGTGTTCTAATATAGGGAAAACCTATGAAAACAATGTTTATCCATACATTCAATTTCTAGGAAATATAATATGTATTCATTTTAAGAACAAGTAGTAAACTGCCTAGTCAATATTGAAATTTTTCTATAAGGGAGATAAAGCCTCTGTTTTATATTTTTATAAACTATATAGGCTGCTAGTGTTTATGGCTATATTTTGATAAATATATCCACAGGGTTTATGTTAATGTCAGGACAAACCATTTAAATAAGACATACACAGAAAGAATATCAAATGTTATATATTACATTACATTCTCATTAATGAGAATATGAATTTCTAATGTCTTACATATTCTAGGATATTCTATCCTGTGATATCACTTTCTCTAAGAAAAAATCTATTTACAAAATAGAAAAAATTCCCGAAGATTTTGGTAGAATTCGTGATAACAATACTAATAACAGTGAATATATAACACTGCATGCCAGGCTCAGTTCAGAGCACTTCATGTATGAAATATTAGGTAATTCTCCTAACAGCTTTATGCGGTTGGTCCTATTATCATTTATAATTTATAGATGAGGGCACCGGGGCACAGAGTTTAAATAACCTGCCCAATGTCATAGAGAAACTTGCCCAAGGTCATACAGTAACTAGCCCAAGGTCATACATCTAGATTAGAACACAGGCAGTCTTGTTCCAATGCTGTGTTAAAATGGTGAAAGCTGATGACAATGGGTTAGAATAACAAAAATCACCACCACTCATGACTGCCCAAACTACTGCTCTCTAGGGCTAAAAATAGGATCATAAGGACAATAATAAATAAGAATTTCTTTGTCTTAAACTCCGACCTGTTATTTTAGTAGCCCCGACTCCCTGCAAATACCCACCATGGAGAATCTCATATGTGCTCATACATGCTCTTTTTCTCAGCTACTAGGTCCTGCCTCCAGGAATGCCCACTGAGCTGTGTGACCAGCTTTTTCCTGCTCTTCCTCCTGGGGCAGGCTTCCATGGGCCCTGGTGATCATACGAAGGCTAACAACTCCAGTCATGACCAAAGCCACTATGGAGGCCTCTGCTGATATGGATGAGAGCAGAACCACATATACCAGGCACCCCAACAACGTATAAACACTTTTACGTCTTATATAATCTGCTCAGTGATTTTCATCAGTGGCTTTCATATGCAGCCTTTAAAAAAATGCAGAGATGACATTCAAAGAAAATTAAGTACTGAATGAAAAGCACAGAACAAAATTTTTCTTGAAACCATCTTTATTTTTCTAATTCACAACCTTTTAAAACACTAAATCTTTCTGTAGCAATTTGCTATCATTCTCCCCTATGCCCCCATCTTTAAAAACCAATCACTACTAGGATTATAACTTTTATTGTATCATTGAATGCCATAAATGTTTTTAACTTCCTCTTTTTAAATACCAAGACATAAGAGACTGAAAATTCAGAAAAGTCTGAGAAATATATGAAAAATGTGAGGTGAATACTGTTTTTAAGAGAAAATAAACTAGCAGCTCTGATGTAACCATAACAAACAGTACAAGTCAAACTAAAGCTAGAGAATATGTTATGATTTGGGGACTAAATTGGGTAACGTTTTACCTACGGAGTTACATTATTTAGGACACAGAGGTGACCACGCAGTTCTGTGATTGACCTACTGCTCACCAAGCATTATGCTAGATTCTGGGTTTACAAACATAAGCAGGGTTCCTAGAATGGAGGAACATAACAGCAAGTGAGATAGACAGTAACATAAATAGATGTTGTCAACCTAATAACATAAGTGCTATGGTGAAAATTTCGCAGGATTCTCTGGAGCACTTAGGGGCCAAGGAAGGCTTCTGAAGGTGACAACTGAACTGAGCTATAGAAAATCAGTAGTAATTATCCAAGAAAAGAAATGTCTGAACAAGTTTCTAGCAAGAAGAGACACCATGTGCATAGTTACAGAGGCTTGAAAAAAACTTTGGGGTCAGAGAACAGAAGCAGTGTGGTCTTGTTAGGGTTTAAAGTACTAGGTACAGTGTGTAAGACATAAGGATGGAGAGAGGTAAAAAAGCATAATCACAAAATATAGTCCACACCAAAGAGTCTGCAGTTTTTATTACCATTAAAAAAAGAGATTGGGGGTAGAGAGGCTTGTTAAAACACTTTATAAATGGCTCAAACAAGAGATGTTGAGAGTCTGTATCATAAAACCTGTATGTAAAAAAAACATTTCCAATTCTAATCAAAAGTCACATTGATTTTAAAAACACAGTTCTATGATATATTTATACTTAAATAATTTATAAAGAATGCCTTTATCAAATCTTACTTTGAGGACTGTGTTTTAAAAGTTTCATAGAATTAATGTCTATAATCACTGAATTTAATTATATAAGCCTCACTATAATTCAACTCACTTATTACTTTTCTCTCTAAGGTCCTGGATCTACATCTTAGCTGTCATGAGTTATTCCCAGTATCTGTTACCCTGCACAAGCCAAATCCCCCAGGTTTGTGAACACAGATAGATTTCAGGCCTGAGTGGCTGCCCCTGCTTAGGAAGCTCCTTGTTTTCAGTAACAGGGATCAGTGAAGAACAGACTCTGACACGCTGTCACTCATTGCCCATCCTTGGTTTCTCTCCTCAGGAGGCATTTCACTATTATTAGACAATGTAATTTTAAAGAGCAGCAACAGTGAACTAAGCACTAAGCTAGGTATTTCTGATAAATCCTTACAAGAACCCTCAAGATAGGTATTATAAACCCTAATTTATAGGTTAGGGGAAAAATGGCCTAAGAGCTCAAGTAGCTTTTCTAAATTTCAGATGTAATACGTGACACTATTTAAATTCAAACCTGTTTGTCTCAGCTTTGAAGCCATGACCAAAAATTTAGATTTTTGAAGTTAAGCAATCCAACTTAACACCAAAAAACAACTGAATACTTACAATGTGCTAGGCACAGAACTAGGTGCTGGGAATGCAAACATGAAATCCAAAGTATTCCTCAACCAACTAACAGGATAGGAAAAGATCCAGGGAGGTGGCTCTAATGCCATGTTGTAAGTATCCTCAGAACACAAATGAGAGGCAAATAATTCACTTACCTCAAATAGGCAAAGAAAATCAGGGAAAGACGGAAAGGAGATGGCCTCAAATGGAACTCTAAAGAATTAAAAGACTCCAGCCCAGGTGGAGAACATTTTTTAGAAGGAAGAGCAAGGATGAAAACATAAGTTGAAGGTTCATGGATTATTTTGGGAACAAGTTGTCTGGCATTGCCTGAGAGTTTGTGAAGAAGTATTCAGAACATAAAATTGGGAAGAGATCCTGGCCTGAAGTTAGGAAAGCTTGTATATCATGATAACACATGAGATCTTTGTCCTATAGACAATGGGGAGCCATCAGAAGTTTTAAACTGGAGAAAAATTGATTAGACTCATCTGGGTAAGTATTATAACTCCCTCAACACTTCTTCCTACAAGGCAGCTTTTTAATGAAAATGTAACCTTAAGATAATTCAATATATATGTGAAAATCATTTATAGAAGGTGGTTTCAGATTTAATTCATCTCTGTTGTCGATGGACAGAAAATGCGTCCTAATTGTGGCTCAGAGGGAGAGGAAGTAACAGAAAGGAGTAAACTGCTTCCTCAACTTTAAGTTCAAGGATATCCAACTATTTTTGCAAGCAGAATAAATGAATAGCTCATATGTTTAAGTTTCACTTTATTTTTATACCAATGCATCATTTTTTTAAAAAATTGCATTATATGTCTTCCTCAATAGAACATGATTTTACAGTTTTATGTTTTTAAATTTGAAGGGAAAAGTACTAAAAGGAATTTTTTGACAAAGAACTAAGTAAGTGATATTATCTGACTCAATCTCTTTATTTTAAAGAGGAAAACATTAAATCTCAAAATTTTAAAGGATTTTTCTAAGAGCATATGTCTACAAAGAGGTCCCAGTTACATATTCATTAAACAAATATTTACTAAATGTCTACCTTATGAGATGTTCTCTATCTCAACAGCATCCCTGAAAATGGCCCAACAATTACATGTAATAATTTTTCCTTTTAACGTGAGGCAGAGAAAACCAATAAACTTTGCTTTTTGTCAATCTGCAAGAAATGTAAACAAGAACACTGCTTTTTTCAAAGCAATATACTACACAACATAAGAGTTATAAAGAAGTTATAAGGAAGTTATAAGGAAGAAAAAATACTTACAAAGAAGAAAGAAAATTTGAAATGTCTGAAAATTTCCTGATAAAAGTACCTTTTTGTTTAAGAATTCTGCTAGCTTATTTGCTAGGTTTCCATTTTAGAAAAATAGGACACTTGCCCCAGAACGCCCCGAGTGAGTTAAGAAAGCTATGATTGTGTAACCAAAAACTCACTACTTCTGACCTGTGTAATGGAAGCGTCAGAACTTCTCCCCATTTTGACTGAGTGCAGGGACTGAATTGCTAGGCATAGGTAACCTTTTCCTTTGCCAGGTCTTGCTTACAAAGCAGCAATGAGAGCTTCAGGCCCCAAACCATTAGAGGTCTGAAAGCAGTGCTGGTATTAATAAATATTGCTTAGTATTACATTTGTTGTGAAGAGAACAATGAAATCTTTTTGTCTGTTCCTTAGTATTTTGAATTTGCCTCTTGCTGCAAGGGTGAACAATGGAGAAAAAGTTATACATGGTCCTTGTCTTAATGAAGCTTACACCCTTGTGGGCTTGGGTGAACAATAAAGAAGAAAACAAGCACATAATTACAAGGATATGAAAAAATTACAAATCAAGTTATGTTTTCTGAAGGAAAAAAAAAGGCTGCAAAGGAGAAAATTGATAAGCAAGACAGAAAAGAGGAAACAGGAAAGATTACAGCAGAATTTAGTGAACGCAAAAAATAGACAAAATCAAAACAAAAATGTCGGTTCTTTGAAAAAAAAAATCAAAAAATTCGGCAAACTTTTAGCTTGACTTACCAAGAAAATGGAGAGGAGAATCAAATTACTAAAATCAGGAATGAAAGAGAAACATCACTACCTTACAGAAATAGTTAGGTTTACAAAGTAATACTATAAAAAACAATATACCGACATACTAGGTAACTTAGCTGAAATGGACATATCCTGGCAAGACACAAACTGCTACAACTCACTCAAGAAAATAAATAGAAAATTTGGGTTTATGTTAAACACATAAAGAGATCAGGTAGTACTTTAAAAACTACCAACAAAGGAAAGCCCAGACTCAGATGGTTCCACTGGTGAATTTTACCAAACACTGAAAGAAGTAACACCCATTATTCATACACTCTTCCGGAACATAAGTGAAAACTTGCCAACTTATTCCACGAGGCTAATACTGCTCTGATCTCATACCAGACAAAGATATCCAAGAGAGGTAAACCAATATTACTTAGGAATAAAGACACAAAATTCCCCAACAAACTATAAGCAAACAGAATCAAGTAACATTTAAAATGTATTAGACACCATGAACAAGTGGGATATATCTCAGAAATGCAAGATTGGTTTAATATCCTAAACCAATGTTATACAACATATTAATAGAATAAATAACAAAAAACACAAGATTATTTCAATAAATACAGAAAGAACATTTGAAAAAATTCAATACTTTTTCAGCATAAGTACACTCCACAAGCTTAGAATAGAAACTTCTTCAACTTGACAAAACACATTTACACAAATTTCACTGCCAACTTTTTACTGATTGGTGAAATGCTGAATGCTTTCTCAAGATAACAAATAAAGAAGGATTACTGATTTGCCTCTTCCATTCAATATTGTACTGGAAGTTTTAGCCAAGGCAATTAGATAATAACAAAAATAAAATGCACACAGATTGGAAAAGAATAAGTAAAACCATCTCTATTTTTCAGATAACATGATCTTGTATAAAGAACATCTAAACAAATCCACTAAAAAAGAAAAGCTATTAGAACTAATGCACAAGTCAGCAAGTTTGTAACATATAAGATCTAAATACAAAAATCAGGTGTCTTGTTAAACACTATTCAGAAGTGCTTCAGAAATGAATTTAAAAAGCAATTACATCCATGATAGCATTAAAAATCATAGAATACTTAGAAATAAATGTAGCAAAAGTGGAAGATGCTTACATGAATAATTATAAAAATTACTGAAATAAAGAAGATGCTAATAGTTGAAAATACATCACATGTTTATGGATTGAAATACATGATTTGTTAAAATGGGAAAAGTCCCCAAATTGATCTACAGATTCAGCATAATCTCTTTCCGAATTTTACCTATTTATTTTGCAGAAATTGATGAGCTAATCCTAAAATTCACATGGAAAGGCAAGCAACCATAAAGAGCCAAAATAATCTTGGAAAAGAAGAATAAAATTGGAAGAACAACATGTCCCTATTTCAAAATTTCCTACAAAGCTACAGTAATGGAGATGTGGTACTACCATGAGAACAGACATACATATCTATGTAATGTGGATAGTCCAAAAATAAAACCTTACGTTTATGATTATTTTCTACAAGGGTGTAAAGACAATTCAGTGGAGAAAAAAACTCCTTTCAAGATATGGAACTAGCATATATTCATATATAAATGAGTGAAGTAGTACTCTTTTCTTACATCATACACAATAATGACTCAAAATGGATCACAGGCAAAAATGTAAGAGCTAAAATTATAAAAGTCTTAGAAGAAAACATAGGAATAAATCTCTGTGACCTTGATTAGGCACAGTCTTCTTAGATAGAACACCAAAACCCCAAGTAATAATAATAAAAAAAAATAGGCTGTATATCATCAAAACTTAAAAAAAAAAACTTTTATTACACAAATGACACCATAAATAAAAATCTGAAAGAGAACTCACAGAACGGAAGAAAATATTTGCAAATCATGTGTCCAATAAGGAACTTACATCTGGAATATATGAAGAACTCCTACAACTCAATAATTTAAAAATTAATCCAATTAAAAATGGGTACAAAATCTAGTCATTTCTCCAAAGAAGTTATACAAATGACCAATAAGCATATGAAAAGATACCCCAAGTCATCAGCCAATTAGGTTATTCAAATCAAAACCCAAATGAGATATCACTTCATATCCAATCTGATGGCTGTAATTCAAAAAAACAATCAACCAACTAACCAAGCAAACAAATGATACTTGTTGGAAAAGATGTAAAGAAACTGGAGACCATATATTGCTGATGTAAATATGACATGATGCAATGACTTTGGAAAGCAATTTGGCTGTTCTTTAAATTATTAAACATAATTATCACGTGACACAACAGCTTCACCCAAGAGAAATGAAAACATACGTCCATATAATAACACAGATATTCACTCAAGAGAAATGAAAACATATGTCCATATAAAAACAGAGATGTTCATAGCAGCATTATTCATAACAGCCCAAAGTGGTGACAACCCAAATACTGGTTAACTGATGAATAGAGAAAGAAAATGTGGTATATCCAAACAATGGAATACTATTTAGCAATAAAAATGGATGAAGTGCTGATTCATGCAACACAGGTAAACCCTGAAAACATCATGAGAAGCAAAATAAGCCAGTCACAAAAACAAACAACAACAACAAAAAACCAATATATTATATAAATCTATTTATATAAAAAGTCCAGAATAGGCAAACTCATAGGGAAAGAAGTGGGTTGAGGTTGTCTAGGGCTGGGTAAGTGGTGGGTGGAAATGAATGTTAATATTTTTTTGGAAGTGAATCAAAAGTTTTAAAAGTGATAGTTGTACAACTCTGTTAATATACTAAAACCCATGTCATGTTAACTATAAATTTGTGAATTGTGTTATATATAATGTATATCTCAATGAAGCTATTCAAAAATGATGATAAAGCTTAAAATATTACTTTGGTTCTGCTGATAGAAACTGTATTGTATAAAATGAACATTAATGGGGCGCCTGGGTGGCTCAGTCGTTAAGCGGCTGCCTTCGGCTCAGGTCACGATCCCAGGGTCCTGGGATCGAGCCCCGCATCGGGCTCCCTGCTCAGCGGGAAGCCTGCTTCTCCCTCTCCCACTCCCCCTGCTTGTGTTCCTGCTCTCGCTGTCTCTGTCAAATAAATAAATAAATAAATAAATAAATAAATAAATAAAATGAACATTAATGTACAAATATTATCTTGGATTATATATGAATCCAGTTTCATTCAGAGGTAGTTTATGAATTCATATAAATAGAATAAGTTTATGTAAATAGAATTTCTCAATAAGAAAAAAAGTGCTGGAGAATTAAGATCAGAGCCCTTATTTCTGTGAATAAGATTATTACATTATTGGGGGCAATGCTCCCACTGGAAATGAATAAAAGCCTGGATAAGATATCAAAACCTCCTCTCAAAAGCATTGCAGAGGTAAGAAGATGGTAAGAAATCTCCAGAAAAATAAGAAGTAGAACCCAGAGAGGAAATAAATATACAAAAGCTACTTTTGCCCTGAGTACATCTTCAATATCTCAGGAACATGGTCTTAGTTCCTGACTCTTAACAAGGTATACAAGTAGAAAGGACAGCTCTGGGCCTGCTCAACTGAAAGACTCACAGATAGCCTCCACCCACAAAGACTGAATGGAAAAAAGTTTTGTCATCAGGGTCAGAGTAAATTACAGGTAATTTCAGGCTTGCCATCAATCAGTTCAAGGGTAATTATAAGAAAATGTTTCCCAACGAAAGAGCAGAACAAAAATTCCAAGGGAGATTTTAAAGACGAACCTGCTTTCAGAGATCCTAGATTAGCAGTACCTCTACGCTCCTCACAAAAGCAAACATAAATTTTCTTTGGCAATAGCTAACTTCACCTCAGGACTCAAATAAATTCTACAGATTATTTTCAAATGAAATGGAGAAGCTCACATAAAAAACAATTAAGAAAATAGGGAAGACTAGACTAAACTTTCTTTTGTTGGATATTGGGGTAGAATATATTTATATAAACTCAGAATGAGATACAGATAGAGAGATAAAGGGGATGGAGACAGAGAGAGACAGAGCTAGAGGGAGAGAGAGATAAAGAGAGAGAACATCTAGCTCTGTTCACTGAGAGGGCTTTAAGCAAAGACATTCCAGTAGGAAACAATATACTTAGCTCCCATATTTGTTCCTACATAACACCAGGGCATCTTGGATTAACGGCTGATTCTAGGGCTAGGAGCAAAAAAAAGAAAAGATGAACTTAAAATATCATGTTGTGCCAGCCAGTAAGGAAACGTCTGAAGAAAAATGGGACATGTCAGAAATAAATGGAAGCCAGCTTGAAGAGTCATTCTCTAACCAAATACTGGGCATCTTTAGCATCAAAGAAATCATGATATTTAACAATATAATACAAAGGATAAAATAGGAAATGATAAATTTGTGTTAATATAAATAGGTCAATGAATAAATGGTGAAGCAAGAAGCCTTTTTTTATAATATGATGTAAACTGCTAAATGAACAAACATTTTTGGAATCAAGAAAATCACCATTTCACAAACATCACAGTAATAATTGATTTAGCCCAGAATCATTAATAGATACTAAAGTGAGTCGGTGAAAATTTAATGGAAAATAGGATATTATGTGGTCTCAAAATATGGGAGCTAGGTATATTGTTTCCTACTGGAATGTCTTTGCTTAAAGCCCTCTCAGTGAACAGAGCTAGATGTTCTCTCTCTTTATCTCTCTCTCCCTCTATCTCTGTCTCTCTCTGTCTCCATCCCCTTTATCTCTCTATCTGTATCTCATTGTTTACAGTATAGAAGCCTGGCAGACATCACTTTTATGATATGATCAAAGTTAACATAAAAAGTGATAGAACAAACTGGCATCATGTGCCTCCTGATATGATGCATTGAAGGAGGTGTATTTATCACCTCCATGACAACTCTTGTGAGTCAGGAATCTATCAGAATAAGGAATTTCTGCTTAAAAGAAGGTGATTTAAAATTAACAGATGATAAATAGAAAAAACATTAACTAAAAACAAGGCATTTATACCAAGAACAGCATGTTAAATGTTGTAGGCCAATAGCCACATGTGGCTATATAAACTTTAGTCTAAATTAATTAAAATATGGGGCGCCTGGGTGGCTCAGTCGTTAAGCGTCTGCCTTCGGCTCAGGTCATGATCCCAGGGTCCTGGGATTGAGCCCCGCATCTGGCTCCCTGCTCAGCGGGAAGCCTGCTTCTCCCCCTCCCACTCCCCCTGCTTGTGTTCCCTCTCTCGCTGTGTCTCTCTCTGTCAAATAAATAAATAAAATCTTTAAAAAAAAAAAATAAATAAATAAAATAAAATATATTGAGGTGAACATTTCAAGTGCTCAAAAGCCACCTGTCGCTAGCAATGACAGTATTGGAGAGTGCAGATATGTAATATTTTCAGCACGGCAAAAATTTTTGTGATTTATAGTTCAAGAAAACAGAAAGAACCCCCACACAAGAAAATATTAGGGAACCTAATGGGAAAAAACCAATGGATAAAACATAACCTGCAAAAAAAAAGGGATGCCTCAATGACTAACATATAGTCCAATAAGTGCAAAGTAATACAAGAACATGGAATGAGAAATTATTTTAAAAAATGGATTATTCCAGTGCTGGGGAAAATGTGGGAGAACAAAACTTGGACACTGCTAAGGTGATTATAAACAGGGCCATCCACACTAGAAAGCAACATTCCAAGAGTACTTAGTAAAATTATGTATGTATATGCTTACAACTCAGAAATTTTACTGCTGTGATAATATTTCAGATAAATTCCTGCAAAAGTCCCACACAACTTTCAATACAATTTTTGGATTGTTTGTGGTAGCATGAATTAGAGGCAATCTAAATGTCTGCATTCCTGGGGGAATGGATAAGTAAAAAATGGATGGATGTTACTGATAATGTGCAGCAGGAAGAAAAATCAGCTAGATACACAGAAATGTGTAAAAAATACAAAACAATGAAATTTTGGACAATATAATTTATAGACACTTAAAACCTTAAGAACAGGTATCAAAACTACAAAGTGTATAACACTCATGAATATTTAAAAACACTTCTTTTGTTTTTTTAAGATTTTATTTATTTATCTGACAGAGAGAGAGAGAGAACAAGTAGGCAGAGAGACAGGCAGAGGGAGAGGGAGAAGCAGGCTCCCCACTGAGCAGGGAGCCCGATGCGGGGCTCGATCCCAGGACCCTGGGATCATGACCTGAGCCGAAGGCAGCCTCTTAACCGGCTGAGCCACCCAGGCGTCCCTAAAAGCACTTCTTAAAAGAGCTAGAATAGATGCCTTTTGGAGTGAGGATCAAGGATAAAAAAATAGAACAAAATAAGAGAAAAGTCTTACATAAATGAGTGATAACAATGTGCAATGAACTGGGAGTATGATTTACTCATCTATTGACACCCAAAGCTCAAAATAAAAAAGGAAACTAACTAGGTCCAATATTTAGGCCAGAGCGGTTTTAATGATTAAACAACTTACATTTTTGTCTGCATTAATGGATTTTATTGTAATTTGTGATCATATTAAAAACAAACACAGAAGAAAGTATTTGTTTTCCTGAGAGACATGTGCATTAAAAATAAGCACTTAAGGAACATGGTAAAACACTTTCTGGAAAAAACTTGACATGTCTCTCAGCTTAAGTTCTAATTATAGTTTTCCTAGTGATCTTTTGTACTTTTATAGACTTAAAATAGGGTTGAATCGTAAAGGAGCCATATGCCTGCATTTTTAAAGCACACAGCAAAGTCCTGCTGTGTCAATAATCGCCAAAACAGGCGATCTTTGGATATCTAGGACAACCCACTGGCCAGAGTACCAAGTTGTGACAGACTCTCAATAATTTCTTACAGACTGGGGGAATGGATGCATGATTAGGATGTGGATACCAGAGAGGGACAAATTGCATAATTAATTGGCAAAGCCCAGTATACTTTGATAAATTTTTAGGTCATTGAAATTAGAGAGGCTGCATAAAAGCCCTAAGAGCATAATGAATGCTTGATTGAATTTGTATCCTTGAAACTGCTTATTTTTCTATATATGGTTAAATTTGAAAAACTGAGGTTTCTTTACAGCCAAGTGTAGCTGTCGGTGTTAAAAGTTTAGAAAGAACTATTGACTTCTACAACAAGAAATTCAAGGTTTCACTTATGTTCATGGTGTTATCCAGAAATCTAAAACTGATGGGATATTTTCAGTGGGAGGTAAAACTGTTACCAAAATTGTATTCTTGCTATTCCTCTCAATGTCTTGCTGTTGTAGTGGTTGTTTTGTTGTTTCGTGTTTAGTGAAGCCAACTTCACATTTAGGACATTTCTCTTCTTCAGATGGAAGCGCTATTAAACCATCTGGGAAGTCCTTAAGTCGGTGTGTTTCAAAAAATGAATGTGCATTGGAATTATTTGTCAAGGTGCACATTCTGATTTAGTAAGATCTGGGCTGGAGACTGAGATTCTGAGGGGAAAATTTGAATCACTCCAACATCTAATGCTTCAAATATTTTAGTTTTTTTTAAAGGGTTTGAAAATAATATAAAAACATCAATTTCTTCTTCGGTTGAAACCTCTGATAGCATAACCAATAATCAGCTCCATTCAGAAAAAGAGCAATTAAATCAAATAATCAGGTGATATTTATTCTACAATTTTAAAAGTATAGCGCAGTAAAAAATAACATGAAAGAGTTCATTTAATACTAATTCTCAGAATCCAAAAGAAGGGGTTATTTTCCGCTAACACCAACCATTACACTGAACACGTTTACTTGTCAATACTGTGCATATACAAGTAAGGAGGTGTACAAATAGTCGTGCTGTAGCTTTAAAAGAAAATCTGGATTTTCTCCCCTCAACTTTTAAAACCAAATATCCCCTATAGTTCCTTTTCATAGTAGCTTTCAAAAATGTACGAAATACAGCAGTTTTTTTCTGTCAGGATATTCTGGGGATTATAAAACATACTCTGTCACAGAGCTTTATTCTAGCAGAGTAACTATATTTTTGCTTCTTTACCCTCTAACTTACTCTTAAAAATTGAGGCTACAGTTAAAGAGAATTTATATTTTACTGTGTCATGGAAGTTTTTCAGGAGTATCTGGTAAAAATTATAGCCATTTGTCCACCCAAATTGGTTTCTATCTAGTAAAATGCTTTATTCTGATGGATATCGTTGAAGTTCTTCAGAGAACCAATTTAGTTCTTTAAGAAAGAATGGAAGGTGATTCACCATGAAATTTTATATTAAAGTTTTGTTGACTAGATACTTCAAAGTGTTCTCAGTTGTATGTTAACGGTTTTCTTTTCTTTCTTTCCTCATTTATTTTTAAAGATTTTTTAAAATTTATTTATTTGAGAGAAAGAGAGACAGGGAGAGAGAGAGAGCGTGAGAGCAGAAGGGAGAGTGAGAGAGAATCTGAAGCAGCCTCCACACTGAGCACAGAGGCCAACGTGGGACTCTATCCTAGGACCTAGACATCATGACCTGAGCTGAAACCAAGAGTCAGGGGCTCGAGTGAGCCATCCAGGCGCTCCACCAGTTTTCTTTTTAAATTCCATTCAGCATGAACTGCCAGATGGATGAGTTTATTCGACTGTACTGACACACAAGTCCTATCTTAGCTTTCCACACCCTTGACACAAATTCCCTACTTTAATGACCTCACAAGGAAAGAAATCTGCCTCAAATGACAAACTATTCAGATAAACATCAATGCAAACACTTCCATTTTTAATCACAGTAACAATTAAAACTTGCAACCAAAACTGTGTGAAAACAATCCTCAGGCTTTGCCCCTAAAGAAAAATCTATTGGTAAGCCTGGGAATTCTGAGTTAAGCAAAGAGATCCCATATTTCTCCAGGTAAAGAGTTAGTATAGAATATTTTAAAACTTGTTTCAGGATAGACTCCTCATAGTACATAAATCAGGCAGATTTCAAAACTTATCTATTAAATAGCCACAAATCATTAACTATCACATTTTATTAGTAAGTGGAATCTGAAAATAAACATATATTTGTTCCACATGATGTATAATTATACTTCACATAATTAATATTTACAAAATACAAAATTTTTGTCCAGTGGATTAAAAGAAGCTTCTTTACTTATTTTGTAAGGTTAAAAATGAGAAAAATTCTAATCAATTGGTTCTCCAGAGATTAAAAGACAATCTATGAATTACCTAATTAAATGAGTAATTTCGGTAAAATAATGAATGTCCTCTACACGTTGCTTGTCTATATAAGATATTGTTATTCTAGATTTTTTTAACTTGGTAATTGAATGGTAGCTAACTGAAATTCTTTTGGAAACAAACCAAAAATAAATACTATGTTTGAAAGGAGAGTATGCATTTTGTAAGGCACTGTCCCAAATGTCTCATGAAATGCCTTCTGATAGGCAGAATATGTTCCTTGAAGAATCCAATATGACAGTTCTTATTCCTTCTTTATAATGACAATGACCATGTCAGTAGGAGATTCAAAAGGTGATTTAATATCTCTGTGTCTACTAATGTGAGATTTTTATGATACTTAAATCCTTGAAAATGCTTCAATTTCAAATATTTTTCACATTATTTAAAATACTATGTAAAGGATTTTAATTCTATGGTAGATACTTAAATTATATCACAAGTTGTGGACACACACACATAGAATCTAAGGCTAAATAAAATAGTATGTTATATATAGAAGTTATGTAGATTCAATACATACTTTATATAGAACTATAGCATATATATTATATGTATAATTTTATGTATAATTTATTTAGAGTTAACATGTTCAAGTTTCATCCTCCTCATTATTTTTGCATTCAAGTATCTATGAAAAAATTACTATCACTAGATTTTGTTTTAAAGGTGGTATATATATGGCCAACTAATCTTCAACAAAACAGGAAAGAATGTCCAATGGAAAAAAGACAGTCTCTTCAACAAATGGTGTGGGGATAATTGGACAGCCACATGCAGAAGAATGAAACTGGACCATTTCCTTACACCACACACAAAAATAGACTCAAAATGGTTGAAAGACCTCAATGTGAGACAGGAGTCCATCAAAATCCTAAAGGAGAACACAGGCAGCAACCTCTTCGACCTCAGCCACAGCAACTTCTTCCTAGAAACATCGCCAAAGGCAAGGAAAGCAAGGGCAAAATGAACTATTGGGACTTCATCAAGATAAAAAGCTTTTGCACAGCAAAAGAAACAGTCAACAAAACCAAAAGACAACCGACAGAATGGGAGAAGATATTTGCAAATGACATATCAGATAAAGGGCTAGTATCCAAAATCTATAAAGAACTTATTAAACTCAATACCAAAAGAACAAATGATCCAATCAAGAAATGGGCAGAAGACATGAACAGACATTTTTCCAAAGGAGACATCCAAATGGCCAAGAGACACATGAAAAAGTGCTCAACATTGCTCGGCATCAGGGAAAACCAAATCAAAACCTCAATGAGATACCACCTCACACCAGTCAGAATGGCTAAAATTAACAAGTCAGGAAACGACAGATGTTGGCGGGGATGCAGAAAAAGGGGAACCCTCCTCCACTGTTGGTGGGAATGCAAGCTGGTGCAGCCACTCTGGAAAACAGTATGGAGGTTCCTCAAAAAGTTGAAAATAGAGCTACCCTCTGACCCAGCAAGTGCACTACTGGGTATTTACCCCAAAGATACAAATGTAGGGATCCGAAAGGGTACGTCCACCCCGATGTTTATAGCAGCAATGTCCACAATAGCCAAACTGTGGAAAGAGCCAAGATGTCCACCGACAGATGAATGGATAAAGAAGATGTGGTATATATATACAATGGAATATTATGCAGCCATCAAAAGGAATGAGATCTTACCATTTGCAACGACATGGATGGAACTGGAGGGTATTATGCTGAGTGAAATAAGTCAATCAGAGAAAGACATGTATCATATGACCTCACTGATAGGAGGAATTCTTAATCTCAGGAAACAAACTGAGGGTTGCTGGAGTGGTGGGGGGTGGGAGGGATAGGGTGACTGGGTGATAGACATTGGGGAGGGTATGTGCTATGGTGAGCGCTGTGAATTGTGTAAGACTGTTGAATCACAGACCTGTACCTCTGAAATAAATAATACATTATATGTTAAAAAAAACAAAAACGAATAAGATAGCAGGAAGGGAAAACTGAAGGGGGAGGAAATCGGAGGGGGAGATGAACCGTGAGAGACTATGGACTCTGAGAAACAAACTGAGGGTTCTGGAGGGGAGGGGGGATGGTTTAGCCTGGTGATGGGTATTAAAGACGGCACGTTCTGCATGGAGCACTGGGTGTTATATGCAAACAATGAATCATGGAACACTACATCAAAAACTAATGATGTAATGTGTGGTGATTAACATAACATGGTAATAAAAAAAATAAAAATAAAGGCAGTGGCAGTATATAAAGTATATTGTGATGGTTAAGTACATAGGATGTACACTGATAAAATTTAAGAAAGGCAATTTCATTTGAATATAATATTTGCATGATTTTACTTTAAGAAACATAGTTTTAATGACTTGACTGTATTTCCTACTTGAAGTTTCATTACTTAATTCAATAATAAATATTTTCATAATAATAAATGCTATTTATTGATAATCAACTTTTAGACTCAAATTATAAGCAACAGATTTGTTTTAATGCTGTTGCCAAGTAGAAACATGGATTGGTGTGAAAGCATACAAGAATAAATAATCACAGCAGGCTTTGATAATATAATTTTTTACAGGTTTTTCTGAACTTCTTCAGTTCATAGGAAAAGCTCTAAATAAATAATCAACTGGAGTTCCAAGTGCCTATTAATAAAGTTTCAAGGAGCTATTATAAATAAAACTAAAACTCCCACCCTAGATGAAGTCAATTAATGAAAAACAATGTCACAATTATCGCCCTTTTTTTTGGTTTGTGGTTTTAAAAATTAGATGGGAGGGAAGTCATGGAAACACAACAATTCAAGAATTTTTTTAATGATTCTACAAATATAAGGAAATTAGTATTTTGGTTCACTAATTTCCATATAATTTAAGGAGAAAATGCATTCTCTCACAAAGAAAAAAAGTACAAATCAAAATTGTGGAATATCTTAACATCCAGCTTTAGAAAGTCCTATCTCATAAGACAACAGGACACAATAAATATGCTTGTTTAATTCTCTAATATTTAGCTATGTCTATCTTCCAAATGATATAAGTTTTCAAAGAAGAAACTGTAATATGTTAAAATAAGTGTATGGTTTGAAAGTACTGAATTGGCAGCTCTCAGTTATTAAAGAAACAAATAAGGCAAGGATCTATACAGGCACACGTTCATGTGCATACACATGTGTCCGTATATGTAATATATACCCCATCCATTAATTCATTCTGAAAATACAAATCTGCGTTGGCTCCCGTCCTGACCTTTTACTCTTCCTGTCAGAACCATGGATTTTGAATATAACATTCCCTGAGTTTGAAATGCCACTGAACCTCCTCTTTGCCTGATTTGGCTGGTCAAGAGTCCCTTGCTCAAAGAAGCCTTTTTATGACACCTTTGACTATTTTTAGATATAATAATATGTCATTTTTATCTCTTAGAGCCCTGGCATCAAATTTTTTTGATAAATACATTAATTTTTGTATATGAGTAAGTCTGTCTTCTTCAGTGGACTACAAGGTACAAGAAAGTAGAAAGCGTGACATTTTTGTTGTTATTACTCACCAATGGATCCCCTGTGCCTAACAAGAAAAGAATGAAAAACAATCATAGTTGCGTTCTGATCTGTAAAATGTTCTCTGTTGCCGTAACAGGCTTATCAAACTGCCTATTCTGGTATTTTTACCAAGAATATTTATATATCAACATGTTTCCCTCACATACAAAGATTAAATAAACTTTATCAAGGTATACTTTTAAATTCAGCTTGACTGTCTCATTCACATTTTAGTAATCATTCAAAAATAAGCCCTCTAAATGTTTAAAGAGTCAAAATTGTAACATGAATGTGATGTGCAATATCTATTGTCACGGATGCATTCAAAATGCAAACGTGAATTTGTCCTCATTTGACAAAATTTTGTATTTAGAATTCATTTGCACTGTGGTATTGAATACATCCAGATGTGTTTCATCTCTGCCTGTCTTTTGAGTTATAGGCTGCTACATGTTTAAAAAGAAGACAGCTACAATGTGGGGGACATATTGTTTTCACACTGGGCAAACATTCCAGGCATGTCTGTCAATTTTCATCAAGAGTTCATTAAAAATGAAATCTCGAAATGGGAGAAAAAAGAAACTTACCACATTTAAATGAAAGCTATTTTATATTTTACTTGTTAAATATGCATGTAAAAAGATAAAATGTGTTATATTTTTAATATTTTAATGTATTTGAAAGGTAGTTTATGTGACTTTTTCTTATCAGCAGGATGCAATGAAGACCATACATTTCAGAAGTATAATCTTCTACCTAATTAATATACTTTTTGCTTTGTTTTTAAACTTTCTTTACTTTTTTTATTGTGGAAAATAGTTTTTAAAATACAGGGAAAATTTTATTACATTGGCAGTTGTTAATGAAGCATTAATAATAACAGTATCACAGATGCATTTATTGAGCACATAATATTCTAATAGGTAGTTCATAATAAATCTGTTTCTTTATGATAGCATCTAGATTTTGCCAATTTTTTTCATTAATAACATAATGAATAGATATATGCATATATATTCCCCAATGTATAGGATTTGATAACAGAATGGAACTCCCTTTTAAAAAAAAGACAACTATATATTTTTTCTAGGCATGCTTTAATAAGCAATTATTTACATAATAAAAAAAATGCTTATTTGTGAATGACATACTCTTTAGCATGATTTTAATATCAAGAATTTTAGTGTTGAATTACATGTCTCAAGTTAGATCCATGTTAATACTCTTATTTTTATTAATACCTTGCTTAACTTTCTAATTATAAATCTTAGAAATTAATAAAAATAACAACATGTTGTAGGAAATGCTTCCAAGTCCACTTTAAACATGTCTTATCTTATAAGAGACATGCTTATGAGGGACTCCTTCCCTTCAAGTATGCCACCAGTGGTGAATTTGGAAATACATACATTCAGAAGATCAAACAACTAGTGCACCAGAGGGAAAACACAACATATTTCCTTCCTCTCTCCCATTCTACAGCTCTTTATCTAATAAGAAAAGCAAAAATACTTTGTCTACAACAAATATCCCATTTAATGGGTGATATACTTATTTTGACAAAATGATTTAATAAATATCAGTAATAAATCTCATTACAGATTAATGCTATTTCTGATTTCATCCTACAAAATAGTTCTGGGATATATCAACAATTCTAGGTGAGGTCCTAGGACCACTAACATCAGTATTACATGATCAGAAACTCCTAATCTTTGAGAATCATGGCTCTCTGATCAGAGGACTTTTATGATTATTTCTACTACTTTGCTCTTTGGGGCACCTGGGTGGCTTAGTCAGTTGAACATCAGACTCTTGGTTTTGGCTCAGGTCATGCATGATCTTGGGGTCATGAGCCCTGCATCAGCTCCACGCTCAGCGGGGAGTCTGCTTGAGATTCACTCTGTCCCTCTCCCCCAACCCCTCCCCACCCCATGCTCTCTTTCTCTCTCAAAAAAAATAAATAAATCTTTTAAAAAATTTAAAAATAGAAATACAGGTACTCTTCTGATATGTACAATAGAACACACACACACACCCCCATACCACACACAATCACAATCACACTTCCTTTGGATCAAGTTGAATTATCTCAATCTTTATGAATTGAGCTATTACTGTGGCTTTTGGATAATCTGAAATACAATGCTTTTTGAAGCAGCAATAAATTTATGATTAAATGTACAAATACACCTAGTTGCTAGCGAAATATTTAGACTTGTGTATTCTACAGGATTATTAAATATAAAATCTACTAACTAGAATTTATAGACCTTCCTTCACCCAAAGTTCTATCTCATCTTCTAAAATAGGTTTTTAAATAGAAATCCATAAAATCTGCCATAGAGTTTGAGCAGGAATAAAGAGGTAATCCTAGCTATTTCCCTTTCACTCTTCTCTTAAATCTGATCTCATATATTCAACCTACTTAATATCTCTCCATTAAATGTCCTATTCTCCTTCCCTACTGCCAAGGATACTTTTCTACTTCTTTCTGGGATTGTTTTTTCTAGCCTCTCCTTTCCCTTCCAAATACAGTATTTACTGTATTGACAGTGTCTTTTCTTAACTGCAAATCTTAATTATTTACTGTTCTCTATAATTTTTTTTAAAGATTTTATTTATTTATTTGACAGAGAGATAGAGAGCACAAGTAGGCAGAGAGGCAGGCAGAGGGAGAGGAGGAGTGACGAGCAGGGAGCCCGATGCGGCACTCGATCCAGGACCCTGGGATCATGACCTGAGCCGAAAGCAGCCGCTTAACCGACTGAGCCATCCAGGTGCTCTCTACAATTTTTTAATTATCCAAAATATTTAAGATAAATTTCAAGATCATTAGTTTATCATAAAGATCACCCTTATAATCTCACCCATTCTGGTCTCGACCTCCCCTTTCCAAACACTAACAAGGTAAAATCCAATGACAAGAAAGTATTTGTGGCTATGCAAGTTGATTCAAGGACCCATGCTGTTCTTCATTTGAGTAGAAGACTGAGGGAATGGTTTTAAAAACAAAACAAAAACAAAAACCTAAAACCAAAAAACACAACTGATGGGAGGGCAGTATTTTCAACAGATGAAGAGAAAAGGATAGCAGGATGGAGATCTAAGGAGGGCTTGATTGAGAACGGAGACAGATTTGTGCACATTTAAATCTGGCATAAATAAATCAATGTATAGATCAAATTCTAAAAAAGTCATGAAGAACGCAAACAAGAGCGCGTTTGCCAATATGCAACTGTGTTAAGTGACTGTTTGTTGCACTGGAAATTGGATAATTAGAAAGTAAATAGCCAGGAAAGGAGAAATTTCCAAACTTAATTTAAGAGACGGGGCATTATATTATTATGCTTTCACAATCTTGCAAGTACAGAACTCACTCCTCTTAAGTCCTGAAATTCTCTGATGGAGGAATTGCCAAACAACAGCCAAGGCTCCTCTAAGGGAAGAACCATATTCTAAATTTAAGAGCAGGGCAGGGCTGATAGCCTGATTCCCTCTGTAAAAGGCAATTTGGTGTTAAAAGAGATATCAAACAGTCTCTTGGGCAAATTAGGTATCATTGCCGCCTAGTGACTTCCTGAATCCATCTGGGAACAATTTGCCCTGTCCTTTGTTTAAGCTAATAAAGTTACGGCCTAAAGTTGTATTCCATTAAGGAATCTCCAGAGTCTTTTATTGCCTAAGGGGACCGCGCATCAGCAGTGAGGAAAATGGGATGGTGAAAGATGTTATGTTCCTGGCTCTGGGTTCACAGTGTATTTGTCAAATGACAGTTTATGTGCTATACGTGTATATTTTAAAATGACATTTTAGAGATTTAAGGCATTTGGTGTTTATATGTATCAAAACAAGAAAAATTGACAAGGGGCCATAAACTAACATGCTATAGTGACACAACAAAGTCTTTGCCTTTCTTTTTTTTTTTTTTTGTTAAGATCTTATTTATTTATTTGACAGAGAGAAACACAGCGAGAGAGGGAATGCAAGCAGGGGGAGTGGGAGAGGGAGAAGCAGGCTTCCCGCGGAGCAGGGAGCCCGATGCGGGGCTCGATCCCAGGACCCTGGGATCATGACCTGAGCCGAAGGCAGACGCTGAACGACTGAGCCACCCAGGCGCCCCTGCCTTTCTTTTATATAACACCCAGGTCTCATTTCCTCATCCTGGTAAAGTCGGTATAACAGCACTTCCTTCCTTGTAAGATGATGGCTCTCTGTATTATATGGTATGATAACTTGGAAGATTGTTAGATTAATTTTATATGAGAGACCCTCTTATGGTTTCTGTCCATGAAAAAGAATCACCGTATGTGGAGATTCTGAGCACTAACAGATTTAAAATACATGAGTAATTAGTAACTGCTTTAAAATATATAAGTAAATTAATAATTACTTTTAAATTAGATATTAATAAACTACCATACACACCGATTTTAAACATATCCCTATTTTAGAAATATTTTTCAAAACACGAACTGTGAAAATAAAATCAAGTAGCAATATATTATATTGTTTTTATTTTGATAACATGTTACTGCCATGATATCATAATTTATGTTTTCCTCTAACATGTAAGAAAATGCGTACAATTATAAACATAGCCCTGCCATCGGCCTTTTGGCTAAGGTCAAGTGTACAATTATAAACATAGCAAGATACTCTCACAATTTACTTACTTTCCTCATAAACTCAATATTTTAAAATGTAGACTACTTAGGAATATCAAACGTTTTGTGTACTCTATAAAAGGATTTTATTTTTAGCATATATTGAGAAAATATTAGATAACAAAATCAATAATGGATTTAATAATTGAGAGTTAATTTGCTATTTTCAACAACATCTATACACACCTAAAAATGATGAATGTAGATAACTATTTAGTCTGTGGATAATCTGGATTTCTGAAACTATAGTAACTACATTGTGTCACTTTCAAATTCTACAAATTGGTCACTACTTATCAGAACACTAAAATTTGTGCTAAAATACTTAAAAATTTTACATTTTTTGGATCAAGTAATTTCTTTCTCAAGCATAAATTTTCTTTTTTCTTTTATTTTTTAAAGATTTTTATCCATTTATTTGAGAGCTAGAGAGAAAGAAAGAGAAAGCACAAAGCGGGAGGGGCAGAGGGAGTGGAAGACTCCCTGCTGAGCAGGGATCTTCACCTGGGGCTTGATCCCAGTACCCTGGGATCATGACCTGAGCCTGTCACCTGAGCCACCCAGGTGCCCCATCAAGCATAATTTCAATTTTCTAAAAAGAAGTTCCTATACACCCCAAAGTAGAGCTCAGAGTTGAGACTAATAAATGTCTGCTCTTGATAGTAACCATCTGGTGTAGACAGGACTCACAGGACTTTAAAAATATCAGGTCCTTGAAAGAGGAGCTTATCCCTTATACTCAAAATTCTACCTAAACAAAGGAAATGGTTAAAGCCGTACCTATTAAACCAACAGATATGCAAGAGCAACTACCCAGGTGAAGGGGATCTCATTTACATATGTCAAATTAAGTTCCTGTGTTTCTAAAAAGATGCCAGAAATTTAAGTGGGTTTTAAATAGGTCAGGAAAATCTACTCAAGTTTAGAAGGGCCTCTCAGCTGCTAGACAAGTGATTATATCCCAGGCAGCACTTGAAAGCCAGAAACTGCCATGCTGTGCTGAATAAATTCTCCTCAATGACCTTTCCATGACAACTTTCTCATTTCCTATAATGTGGATACAATTAGGTGTTAAATTACGTGTTTGTGGAGCAAAGAAGCAACCTTTGAAGCAGAGGTTTTGCTGAAGAATGTACTGGGTGAACATGTAAAAATAGCTCCTAACAAGTAATATAGTTGTACAATGTCCAGCTCCTTAGTTTAACAAATGAGAAAACTGACGTCCAAATAACTTCACTGACTTGATGAATGTCAAACACAGCAATTTTGAATCAGAATAACACTGGAATTCACAATTAGATTCTCAGGCTAGTGCTTTCTATTAAAATGTTAGTTTTGTTCTTTTAAATGACTCAAGTAGCCATTTGTCTTTCCAATCATTCATTGACTTAATAGCAATTTATTGATGTTTATGAAACAAACCCAAACAAAGAAATTTACAGCACTGCATGGCCATTTCTAGCTTTTAAGAGATTAATAAGACATGCTCCCTGCCCTCAAGGAGGCCGTAGGGTTCAGTCAATACATAGACTTCGGAGAAATTTCTATGTGTCACATACTGTTTTAGGTGCTGGGCATAAAGCAGTGGACAAAGACCAAAAGGCTACCTTTCTTATTGAACACAACCAATAATTACAGGGGTGTAAAACATGCTATATTTAAAGTGTACACAAGTATTTTAAGTACCTAGAAGCAAAGAACCTAAATCACATTCTGAAAGCAACTGAGAAGGGAGAGGGTCAGAGACAAGCTTCATCTTGATGGAATCAAGAGTGGAGGCTAAAAGAAGAAAATAACCTAAACAGAGGCACAACCAGGAGGAAGATCAAAGTATGGTTTGGGACCGATAACATATTTTGGGTGGTTAGCACAGGAATAAGTGGAAGATAATGGGAGACAGACCTATAGAGATAAACAGGTGTCATATAACATTAATCCTTGCTTTAATAAATCCTGACAAGGGGCATCTGGCTGGCTCAGTCTGTAGAGTATGTGACTCTTGATCTCAGGGTCATGAGTTCAAGCCCCATGCTGGGTGTAGAGCTTATTTTAAAAAAAATTAAAAATCCTGACAGATGGTTTAAAGATAACTGATGGGGCGCCTGGGTGGCTCAGTTGGTTGAGCGACTGCCTTCGGCTCGGGTCATGATCCTGGAGTCCCTGGATCGAGTCCCGCATCGGGCTCCCTGCTCGGCGGGGAGTCTGCTTCTCCCTCTGACCCTCCCCGCTCTCATGTGCTCGCTCTCTCTCATTCTCTCTCTCTCAAATAAATAAAAATCTTTAAAAAAAAAAAAAAAGATAACTGATGAATAAAGGATAAAGGAAAACTATATCTTTTCATTTACTTCATAATTTATATTTCAGTCAGAGTAAAAAAAAAAGTTCTTTGATAATCCACTTAATTCTGCCCCTGGTACTTTTCACTACCTTATTATAAGACTCAATTTAGGCAAAATCTTCTACTGGGTTTTATTCTTTTTATTCTCCCTTTTTAATTCTCATAGGTTTTCAGGGTGTCCTATGTATAAAATTAAAAAAATAACTCTTCTCTATAAATAATTTGTCAGTTAAAACAAACATGAAATATAGTGAAACCCAGCAACACTGTCATATCTGATGTGATCTGGCAGTTGACTCTCATACTTCTGGATCTTTCATCCAGTTTCATGATGTTATTCACCTTACAATTACACAAACCTGTGGCTTACATGACTGAATATTTATATTGGGGCTTGCTTGTGTGTTATTGTCAAGATGGAGTTGCTTGTTATAAATACTCGGGCCTCATTTTACCTGTTATTATTTATCTTTATTATCCCATCAATGATAGCAAACATAATAAATTGATGCTGCTGACATTATCAGGAGAATGGGAGAAACTGTACTATATCAACAAAATAGCTCCAAATACAGTCAGGGCAACAGCCTCATAATCAACAATCACCTTCTTAGATTTTATTAATCATGTTTTAGCTCTTTCTCCTAGTAAGAAAAATTAACCTTAGAATGACAAGGACCACCCACCCCCAGCAGGGAGAGCTTGCCTCTATTTTGAATGATACTACTGCAAATTTTACTCCCCTTGTTTCTCCTAACTGAATTTTTTGCTGGCCACTGTCTCCCTACTTTCTTAAAGAGTATCCTTTCTCCACACCTTCCCCCCATGATCTTCCAAGGTCAAATCTGACACAGAGAGCTATCAGAGAAGAAAAGGAAAATAATAATAAAAACTTCATTCCATTGTGTTTTTTTTTTAATCTTCATCTTAGCTAGAACTATTAAGAGGAAAGGGAAATGAAATGTAAAGAATTATTTTCTGCTTTATTTGACTTCTTCCTCATGACCCCAGAGGTCCCTTCTATGCTCCCTCTCAGATTCTAACCAGAGCCCACAGAAATTCAACTCTGGACAGTGTGCAGTTGGAGAATTAGGGTCATCAGAACTAGAACATCGTTATGGTTCACTCCCAAGGTCATTTTCCCTTCTATTGGATATTAGTTGTTCTCAGAAATATTATGCACCTTGTGGGGCCAGGTAGCCGATAAATCAAATGAAAGTGAAAATAGAGCAAGCTTCCTGTACTCACACTTAAGGAAACTGAGTATCTTTATAGTTTGCCACTAGCACTGTTAGAATTCAGGGAGTCTTGATTTGCATTTTATTTAGATATCAGAATATGCTATGGATGACTCAAACTACAATAAATGATAACTTGGCCCAAATTTGAATGGTTCCAGGTGATGGGAGATAGTGTTCTCACCTGTTCTAAAAGAATAACACCCTATTTATAATGCTTTCTGTAACTCTCTGTTGAATTAATCTGCAAAGGTAGGAAGCAAATTCCTAAAAGTATTTTTGTCTGTTGTGTTGTAATTTTTTATTATTAAAGTATTAATTAAGGTAAAGCCTGAAATTCTACATAGATTTGGTTATACTAAATTTGATACTTAATTTCTAATATAATTATGACACTACCATGCATTTTATTATTATGCTCTAAAAATTGTAGTAAAATAAAAAGGAAAGGAAGTTGGTTATAGATTAGGTACCTAGAAAATCATGATACTCACATGCCCGGTACTACATATATATGGCCAGTTTAGGATAAAACTGAAAGGAGATGGTTATCGTTTTTATTCATTTACTAATAAATTGAATTAAATAGCAGATTTTATCGGTGAACAACTTAGAAAGTAAATTACTATGTGAGGCTACTGACACTACAAAGGAATGAGAGTCATGCTATTGGTGTGCAGTACAGTTCATGCTAATGTCATTTCCTTGTCAACAGTTTTGATGTTGTCTACCTGATGGGCTTGGCTGAATCCTGGTATTTAATTGTAAGTATAATCTGCCACCTCCATCGCGTGCCATCCCTGAAATGGAACATCTGACAAATGTGAAAGCAGATTTTTTACTGCAAATTGGTAACACCTCAGTGTCTATCATTGAAAAACTCATCTACAAATCCAGTATCTTATTATTCGTCTCTAATTCAAAAGAGCCTTGTAAAAAATAATATTGTGGGAGGAAAGAATTATATTGTAAATAAAGTACGAGTAACATTTGACACTCAATGAAAGTTTCCTTTACATATGAAGACACATTTTTAGAGACTTTCGGCATGTAAACAATTTGTACATTTCCTATTCTGGTAGAAATTCATATAATTGGATGGTTTTCAGCATACTTGATCATTTTCATGGGAATAAGACTATTTCCAATTTTAGGGAGAAATAGTGACAATGACTACTATAATGAAATAGTTATCTGACTGCCCAGATTGGGTATAAAATGAAAAAAAATAGAGTATGTGTGCGTGTTTGTGTTGATGTAACTGGTGACTACATATGTGAACATGTGCACGGAGTGCAAGGAACAGCTGTGAACACATAAAATTGACTTGTTAATAACCTAAAATTCAGATGAATCTTAAAACCGGGCATGATCATCATCTATAGCAGAGGCTAGCAAACTTTGTAAAAAATAGTAAGCATTTAGACTTTATGGACCATATGGTATTTGTCACAACCCCTCAACTCTGTTATTGTCGGGGGAAAAGCAGTCATAGGCAATACAGAGACAAAAGGGTATGGCTTTGCTTTAATAAGGCTTTAGTTACCAAAACAGTTGGCAGGTTGAATTTGGCTCATGAGCCATAGTTTGCCCATTCTTTATCCATGGACAAAAAATTAATATGTGTTCAACTTAACAAATGACTCAAGTTGAATATTTATGAGAATTGATGGTCTTAATCCATTTACCATTTTAATTCACTGAAGAATTTCATGGGAGTGTTATCAAAAATCAAAATGTTTGGGGCGCTTGGGTGGCTTAGTTGTTTAAGCGTCCAACTCTTGACTTAGGCTCAGGTCATGATCTCAGGGCTGTGGGATTGAGCCCCACATCAGGCTCTTTGGGCTCCTTGCTCAATGACGAGTCTGCTTGAGATTTTCTCTCTCTCTCTCCCTATGCCCCTCCTCCCCCCATGCACTCTCTCTTTCTCTCTCTCAAAATAAAATAAATCTTTAAAAAAATAAAAATATTTACATTTTGCAAAGGGATTTGAAATGTTAAGGGCTTAAATAGTATTCCTGCCACTCATAAAGCAAAAGTTATGAAAGATTATCTGAAGAATCAAAGTACTAATATTTGAATAATTTATATACTGTAGATATAAATACACATAAATACACATTCCTACACACATATATACATACCCAGGGTTAATTTTGTTAGAGCACTTTTAACCCCCACCTCAAAAACTAAATGCTCATATTGACTATTACTGTGAATACATGTAGCATATGTATTAAATACATATATATTTTTAAAAGGCCCTAGCATAACATTTACAAGTAAAATATTGACATATCACAGAGAACTAAGGGGTTACCTCTTGAGAGCTTGTAGAATACCTCTGTCTTCTAAGTTCTAGATGAATGTAACCAGGATAAATGAATCTTCTAAACACATACACCATTTTTTTATTTTACATACTTCTTCTAGTCTCTGTACTTATCAGGAAGGTCAGAATACTTTATTTTTGAGCTTCTATTGATTTAAAATCAGTAACAATATTAAGTATTTGTTTTCCTTCCTGCCTTGTTTTTCTCCCACTCCTCCTTCCTTTGGTTGGGTTTCCAAAACTTACGAGTAAACTTTGTAATTATTTCAGTTAAGGACACCTTATCTTACAAGTAAATTGTAAGAGAAAAAAATAATTTACTTCTTTAACCACTTGTTACAATAGTTACAGCAAAATTAACACCTATATTTTATCTATATAAAATTATGTCCATTATACATGGCATGGCATATCCCTTCACCAACTAGAGTATTCAAATATTGTCTAACAGATGCTCTTTCAGTAATGAAGTCTTTCAATTCTGAATTTGGGTATACAAAATGTTTTTGTTACAGCTCTGATTGCATTGAAATTGGATTCATAGAAAGTAGCTAGGACAATATTTTATAATCCCCTAAAGTCAAACTTTAGAATTTAGAGTTTTGTTGGGTTTTGTTTTTTGGATTTTTGGTATTTTTCGTCAGAGAAAGATACATGTCTAAAATGAATTGTGCTAAGAAACATGCTTATATGTGCCAAAAGTGGAAAATAAAAATTAACTATTATAATGTTTTAAATTCTAAAAGGCATTGTATTATATTTTTTGTATTGTATCTTGTAAAGCATTTTATTAAATTCTAATGTTTATTTTTGGCTTCTAAAACAGGTTTTTACTAAATTTGTGGGCTTCACATTTTGATTTGATTATTATTTAACTCTTCAAACGTTAAGTATGCTTCTTCAGCCATAAAAGTATATTAATGCACAAATTAAAAGTCTTTCAAAACATAATCTTCTTAAATTTGAAAAACAAATATATGCTTTAGCACTAATATGTAATCCACAATTTCATACCTGCATTATTCTGAACCTGAATATATTTTTTAAAGATTTTATTTATTTATTTGACAGAGAGAGACACAGCGAGAGAGGGAACACAAGCAGGGGAAGTGGGAGAGGGAGAAGCAGGCTTCCCACCGAGCAGGGAGCCCAATGCGAGGCTCGATCCCAGGACTCTGGGATCATGACCTGAGCCGAAGGCAGACGCTTAACTGACTGAGCCACCCAGGTGCCCCTGAACCTGAATATTAAATTAAATTTATATCTTGCTACGGGTTTCACATTTCTCTCTGAAAATAACTTAGCTCTTCAAACTGTAATTATTTAGCATCATTTCTGCCAAAAAGTGAGAATTTGTGCACAAATCATTTCATTCTCCCAACCGATAAAAATTAGACAAAAATAATTTGTATTTTTTAGAAAAAAATGGTTTTAGCTTTCAATGAGCAGAGGAAACATATATATTTACAAGATTCTAAAGCATATTATAAAATAAAAATATAATCTAAATTATGAAATAAAATATGGTAGAAAAAATAAGAGGTTGCGTATAATATATACATATATTCATTCACATTAATTCTGTAATATTTAAATAAATTAAAAGTAAAAAAGTCTATACTGAACTACCTGATAGCTCCATATTCTCTGTAAATATTAATATTGATTTAGACTTTTCCCATAAAGATAAGGTATGTTAATTTTTAATTGATAATTCTGCAATTTAAAGAAAATGCATTTTTCACATATAAATGTAATTATAAAATCTTAAATTTTAAATAAAAACATAAAATGAAAAAAAAAACCACAATAATAATCCCAAATTTATACTCACATTCTAAATCTAATATTGAATTCAAGTCTATTTCTTGCTCCTTCTCATTAAGTAATATTGATCTCTGCACAAATATGCAAGGCCAAAAGGAACAGCTGGGAAACTGAATGATTTAATAAGTGTTTTTCCTAGGCTATATTGCTATATTGGACACTTAATTACAAACAACACAAGTTACACTCTACAGTGGCAATCCTCCCCATCAATCAATCACGGAAACAGACTGAAAAGAAAAAAAAAACTCACAGATTTTTAAAAGTAGGAATATTAACATCAAGTTGGCTGTCTTACACTTTTTATTTAGCATTTTCTGAGCTTTACGTCAAGCTGTGCAGGTAATTAGGTACTTTTTTCCCCCTGATTATGAAGACAATAAGAAATCTAAGTTCAACAAACAAGTCTTAATTTATCCAATATCCATGCTGAGAATTATTTTTTCATTGCATTTGCTAGAAAGGCCGATACAAGTATTTTTCAAACATGCAGTTTTATTCACCTCCCTTTTCCCCCTCCTTTTCTTTCTTTCACTCAAAATAAAATGGTGAGCAATTAAAGCAGGTTGCTATATTTGGTGCATCCAAACTTCACAAGTTGATAGCATAATGATTTTAATAACTACTTTAAGTGTAACACGGTGACAAGTTGACACCTCAGGTTTGTGTCCTGCAATTTTATTTTCTCCCATTCTATTGTTACACAGCACGAATAGTAATATGATTAGAGTGAATGTTACAAAGTTTTGTTTGCTTCTGATTCAGATCTGATATATGGATGTAGTGCACATTTTTGTAAGGTTTTCAAGATAAAGCATGGATTAAATTGGACTATCTGGAAAGAACACAGGTAATATTTTGTTATAAGACTACTTACACTACTGTTTCTCATCATTGAAAACATATGATTTCCTTCATGACTTTTGATAATTTATTAGACTTTCATTCAAACATAACAATGTTGGGGCACCTGCGGGGCTCAGTTGGGTAAGCGCCCAACTCTTGATTTCAGCTCAGGTCATGATTTCAGGGTCCTGAGATCAAGCCCCATGTTGGGTTTAAAATGTTCTTTCTCCTTCTCCCTCTGCCTGTCTCCCTAATCACACTCTCTCTCTCTCAAAAAACAAACAAAAAACAATGAAATTTTTATTCTATTTAAATTAAAGCCTTAAAATACTTGACATTTACTTTCCTTTTTAGTCACTAATAAACTTATGGGCAAATTTAATTTTTTAATGAGAGAAAAAAATGCCTTTAAGCATTTTAGAACTCAGGCTTAGTACAAGTTCATTTATTAATACTTTTTAAAAAAATAAGATAACACTTTGGTCTAAATGTTCATAAACTAGATTACATTTTAACATACATTAAAGAATATATCTACTATTACACAGACAACATGGCAATTTGTCCTATTTTTTTAATCTTGCCTAAAAAATTTATGCTCATCATCCTGATTGTGATGATGAACTACTAACACTTATCAAAACATCGTTAAAATTATTCCTATGAGGAATATAATTTTTAAAAAATTTGTTCCTTTAAAAATGTTGATAAAATGTTTCCATCCAAATTAAATATACATCCACATGTTTATTTATTCCACTAAAACTGTGTGTATTCTAAGGGACAATAACATTAAATTTCAACATTCCCATTAATAATCCCCCATGAGAGAGAAATGAACTTAAGAAAAATGGTATTAGGAATGGATGAGAGTGGGACTACTCGGCCAGCACCAGTGGCTTCACAAGGGTTTTCTCTCCTATCTGGTATTGGAGAATTTACTGCTGTTCCATTCTGAGTTGCTCTGGAATTGCCGACTTCTTGCTCAGTGCCATTTGTGAAGTGTTTTCTACAGACAGGAGTGATGGATACACAAAATAATTACTAATCTTACTCGAAATATCCCAGGGAACCAAGTAGACATTTTCCAATTCCCTTTGATAGGAATTTATCTTCTCTGTTTAGTTCAGAGATGATTAAATATTTTCAAAGTCTTAGCTCAGCTTGATTCTCTATAGAATTGTAGATGATGGGCGCCTGGGTGGCTCAGTTGGTTAAGCGACTGCCTTCGGCTCAGGTCATGATCCTGGAGTCCCTGGATCGAGTCCCACATCGGGCTCCCTGCTCGGCAGGGAGTCTGCTTCTCCCTCTGACCCTCCCCCCTCATGTGCTGTCTCTCTCATTCTCTCTCTCTCAAATAAATAAATAAAATCTTTAAAAAAAAAAAAAAAAAAAGAATTGTAGATGATACGTGCAAATACTAAAAATCCTAATGATACTTTTTTTATATATTGGTCAGAAACATAATTTCTTATAAGAGACTTATTTACTTCCTAGATGCTTTGGAGAGAAAAAATTCCTTGGCTTGAAAATTCACTGTCTCCGTATTTTTTTTTTTTTTTAATCTCTACCCCAAATGTGAATAAATGTCAAATTTTTAAACTCATCAAATACTTGCATACCTCTCCCTAGGTCAATTGCTTATGGCTTCTCACCTTTGGGCTTGAACTATCATTACGGAAATAAAGGCTAAAACCTTTCTGAAAAACAGACTTTCTTATTGATTTCAAAACAAACATTTTGACCAAAATAATGAAATGCCTCCATTTTTCCCCCCTGAGATCTTTTTAACTTAGTGACATTTTTGAGGGAGGGTCTGAAATATTTAGAAAAGATCTAGAAATGTGTCTCTGATGGCCAACTAAACTATGGATTATATTCAATAACATTCACTTAACAGCCGCATTCCAAGGCTAGGTCTCTAGCTGTAAGTATCCTATAATACCATGTAAGCATATACCAAGGCATTATGACCATTTATTAAATGAAATACAGAAAGCAATGTCAGGCTATTGACAATTTTAGGATTACCCAAGAAAGTTACAACTTCTAGGCCCAGATCTTTCACAATTCTAAACTTTGCTTTCATTTCTACTACGATCAGTTTCTCTGATAAGTAGGAAAAAATATTGATATGTCATATTTTGTTTAAAAGAAATCTGAGAAGAAGGAGTTTTTTGAGAAAATTTGGAACTCAAGAAACTTAGGCATTTTTTTCTTTACTGGCACATCTATGTAAACGTTCTGAATAACTCTAAGACAAAGTTTTTAAGTGTGGTACATGGCCCAGCAGCATGAACTTTACCTGGGAACCTGTTGGAACTGAACCATCTGGGGCCTGCTCCACACCTAATAAACCAGAAACCTGGAGGTTTCACTCAAATTATGTGTTTTACCAAGGCCTCCAGGTGATTCGGATTCACTCCAGATTTGACTGGAGCTAAAGAATATGTAGCTAATTCCAGCAAAGTGTACTGCTTTATTTATAGGGTGTTTTTCTTATTCCTATTGCTATATAACTCAAGCTTTCCTTTCTCTATAGATTGCCTGAGTTCTGTTCTCTGAATTCATTACACTACTCACCTTCCTTTGCTTTTCAATTTATGTAAATTGCCTGCCATCTATTTTCACAAAACGTGTAACAGTTGTCTTCTTTTGGTTTTTATTTATATAGCTCCCTAATTTCTCTGTTTATTTAGGTTCTGTTCCACTCTTTCCTGCATCATGATTTCTCAAACTTTAATGTGCATATGAAACAAGTAAAGATCTTGTTAACATGCAGATTTGATTCAATTACATGAGTGTGGGACCTGAGAGTCTGCATTTCTAAATGTCCCTGCATAATGTTCATGCTGCCGATGCAGAGACCAGACTTTGTTAGTAAAGTAATTATTTCTACTACAGCTAGACACAATTTAGCAAGTGTTTAACAATGACACCAAATGATACTCTCTGTGGTAGACTGAAGGATGGTCGCCCAAAAGACATGTCCATCAGCAACCTCTGAATGTGACTTTCAGAAAAAGGATCTTTGTAGATATAGTTAAATTAAAGATCACAAGTTGAGATCATCTGGGATTACCCAGGTGGGCCCTAAATCCAAAAACAAATGTCCTTATACGAAACAGAAGAGATTATGACCTGAGCCTAAGGCAGACACTTAAACCAACTGAGCTGCCCAGGTGCCCAAAGCTAATATTTATTTAAAAATTAGTTTACGATGTACCAGATAATTTACATGGATTATTTTATAAAATCCTTCCATAACCCTATGAGGCAGAGACTTATACTGACTTTGTAGATGAAGGTTAAAGCTTCAGAGGTAAAATCCCTTTCTTAAGACTAGATATCTAGAAGGTGTGTGGGAGTCAGGATTTAAATCAAAGGTCTGGCTACAGCATCTGTCCTCTTTATCAGGACACACTAATGAATGGGTGAAGTTAAGAAATGTAATTTATTTGGAAGATGGATGGTAAATATTTAGGAATCATCAATTACAACTGTACGACCAAGGAAATTTCTGTGTTAACTCTGACATATAAAGAGCTGGGAAGATATTATTCCTAAACTTACAAGAAGAAAAAAAGCTGAATGAGCCAAAGTCAACTACTTTCTGTGGACCAAACAGGGAACTGAAGTTGCATGTCAAACCACCACCCCAAAATCTGGAGAGATGAGGCCAAGATCCGGTTACTTGGAGCACCTACCGTTGGAGTCATAGGCTGGTATGAACACTTAAATAGTAATTTTGATGAACTGCTAGAGGCTAAGTGTGGACAAACATGAAAGTGAGAAATTCCTGGAGCCCACAGTCTTAGTCCCCACACGTCCATGGCTTTTACCTCAAGGAACTCAAGTATTTTCACCGTGAATAGCCAGGAATGATACTTAAGTGTTTTTCAGTAATTTAGAACATTTTATATAATGAAGGCCTACTTTCCAGGGGGAAAGACATGGGCAGAGTTTAATACCGTTTCCCCAACTCCAGCCCACATATATATATGTGAAAACTACCATATATATATATATATATATGTATGTATATATATATACACACACACACACATATATATGAAAGATACCATATATAAATCATATATATAACATATATCACATATATATGTCGTGTATAGAGAGATTGAACATAATAGAAAACACAGAAATAAGGGCAAACAAAATACAGTCATTTCACTTTTGTCAAAGAAGCAAAGGCAATTCAGTGGAGTACGACAGTGATGGATATGTTAATCAACCAGATGGGGTTAATCCTTTCATAGTGTATTTGTGCATCAAAGCGTCATGATGTACACTTTTGTAAAAGTTTTTATTTAAATTCCAGTTAGTTAACAAACAGTGTAATATTAGTTTCAGATGTACAATATAGTGATTCATCACATCCATACAGCACCCGGTGCTCATCACAAGTGCACTCCTTAATCCCCATCATCTATTTAACCCACTCCCCCACAACATACCTCCCTTTTGGTAACCAACAGTTTGTTCTCTATAGTTAAGGGTTTATTTCTTGGTTTGCCTCTTTTTTTTTTCCCTTTGCTCATTTGTTTTGTTTTTCAAATTCCACATGTTGGTGAAATCATATAGTATTTGTCTTTCTCTGACTTATTTCACTTGGCATAATACACTCTAACTCCATCCATTTCATTACAAATGGCAAGATTTCATTCTTTTTATGGCTGAGTAATATTCCATTATATATATAACTTCTTCTTTATCCATTCATCAGATAATGGACACGGACTGTTTCCATAATTTGGCTATAATACTGCTATAAACATTGGGACATATGTATCCCTTTGAATTAGTATTTTTGTATTCTTTGGGTAAATACCTAGTAGTGTGCAATTGTTGGGTTGTAGGGTAGTTCTATTTTTACCTTTTTAGAACCTCCATACTGCCTTCCAGGGTGGCTGCATCAGTTTGCATTTCCTCCAACAGTGTAAGAGGGCTACCCTTTTCTCCACATCCTCGCCAACACCTGTTGTTTTTGAGTTGTTGATTTTAGCTATTCTGACAAGTATAAGGTGATAGCTCATTGTAATTTTGACTTGTATTTCCCTGATGATGAGTAATGCTGAGCATCTTTTCATGTGTTTGTTGGCCATCGGTATATCTTCTTTGGAAAAATGTCTATTCATGTCTTCTGCCCATTTTTTAAAGGGGGTAGGGGGAGAGGGAGAGAGAGAATCACAAACAGGCTCCCTGCTGAGTGTGGAGCCCGACACAGAGCTCAGTCTCATGACCCTGAGATCACTACCTGAGCCAAAATCAAGAGTTGGATGCTCACTGAATGAGCCACCCAGTTGCCCCTCTTCTGCCCATTTCTTAACTGGATTATTTGTTTTTTGGGTGTTGAGTTTGATAAGTTCTTCATATATTTTGGATACTAACGCTTTATTTGCAAATAAATTTGCAAATTTGCAAATATCTTCTCTCATTCCAAAGGTTGCCTTTTAGTTTTGGTAATTGTTTCCTTCACTGTGCAGAAGACTTTTATTTGGATGAAGTCCCAATAGTTTAGTTTTGTTTTTGTTTCCCCTGCCCCAGGAGACATATCTAGTAAAAAGTAGGTAAGGCCAATGTCAAAGAGGTTACTACTGTATTCTCCTCTAGGATTTTTATGATTTCAAGTCTCACATTTAGGTCTTTCATCCATTTTGAATTTACTTTTGTGTATGGTGTAAGAAAGTGGTCCAATTTCATTCTCTTGCATGTTAGCTGTCCAGTTTTCTCAACACCATTTGTTGAAGAGACTGTCTTTTTTCCCATTGGATATTCTTTCCTGCTTTTTTTTTATAGCAGAATTTTTTTTAAAGATTTTATTTATTTATTTGACAGACAGAGAGCACAAGTAGGGGGAGCATCAGACAGAGGGAGAGGAAGAAGCAGGCTCCCCACTGAGCAGAGAGCCCGACATGGGGCTCAGATCCCAGGACCCTGAGATCATGACCTGAGCCAAAGGCAAATGCTTAACCGACTGAGCACCTAGGCGCCCCTATTCTTTCCTGCTTTGTTGAAGATTAACTTACCATGTAGTTGTGGGTTCACTTCTGGATTTTCTATTCTGTTCCTTGATCTATATGCCTATTTTTGTGCCAGTACCATACTGTTTTCATCACTGCAACTTTGTAATATAACTTGAAGTCTGGAATTGTGACGCTTCCAGATTTGCTTTTCTTTTTTAAGATTTCTTTTTTTTGTCTATTCAGGGTCTTTTGTGGTCCCATACAAATTTTAAGATTCTTTGTTCTAGCTCTGTGAAAAATGCTGTTGGTATTTTAATGGGGATTACATTAAATATGTAGATTGCTTTGGATAGTATAGACATTTTAACAATATTTGCTTTTCTGATCCATGACTATAGAATGTCTTTCCATTTCTTTGTGTCATTTTTAATCTTTCATCAGTGTTTTATAGTTTTCAGAGTACAGGTCTTTCACCTCTTTGGTTAGGTTAATTCCTAGGTATCTTATTGTTTTTGGTGCAATTGTAAATGATATTGATTCCTTGATGTCTCTTTCTGCTGCTTCATGATTGGTGAATAGAAATGCAACAGATTTCTGTACATTGATATTGTATCCTGGGACTTCACTAAATTTGTTTATCAGTTCTAGCAATATTTTGGTGGAGTCTTTCAAGTTTTCTATGTAGAATATCATGTCATCTGCAAATAGTGAAAGTTTTACTTCTGCTTGCCAATTTAGATGCCCTTTATTTATTTTTGTTGTCTGATGGCTGTGGCTGGGACTTCCAGTACTGTTAAATAACAGTGGTGAGAGTGGACTTCCCTGTCTTATTCCTGACTGCAGAGGAAAAGCTCTGTTATTCCCCATTTAAGATGATATTAGTTATGGGTTTTTCATAGATGGCCTTTATTATGTTGAGGTACGTTCCTTCTAAACCTACTTTGTTGAGGGTTTTATCATGAATGGATGTGGTACTTTGTGAAATACTCTTTCTGCATCTAATGAAAGGATCATACAGCTCTTATCCTTTCTTTTATTAATGTGGTGTATCACATTGACTGTTTTGCAAATATTAGACCACTCTTGCAACTCAGGAATAAATCCCACTTAATCGTGGAGAATGATTTTTTTAAATATATTGTTGGATTCAGTTTGTTAGTATTTTGTTGAGAATTTTTGCATCCATGTTCATCAGGATTTATATTGGCCTGTGGTTCCCTTTTTTAGTGGAGACTTTATCTGGTTTTGGTAGCTGGGTAATGCTGGTATCCTAGAATGAGTTTGGAAGTTTTCCTTCCTTTCCTATTTTGTGGGATAGTTTGAGAAGAAAAGGTATTATCTCTTTTTTAAATGTTTGGTAGAATTCACCTGTGAAGTCATCATGATATACACTTTAAGTATATTATAACTTTGGGGTGCCAGGGTAGCTCAGTTGGTTGAGCATCGGACTCTTGGTTTTGGCACAGGTCATGATCTCAGGGTCCTGAGACTCAGCCCCACGTTGGGCTCTGTGCTCAGCGGGGAGTCTGCTTGGATTCTCTCCCTCTCCCTTTCCCTTTGCCCCTCCCATTGCTCATGCTCTCTCTCTCAAATAAATATGTAAATCTTTAAAAAATAAAAAATACATTACAATTTTATTTGTAAATTATACCTCAATAAAGCTGAAAAAATGGAGAATAAAGTTTTCAACAAATGGTGCTAGAACAATTGGATGAACATATATGCAATAAATGAACCTAGATAAAGAGATTATATCTTTCACAAAAATTTACTCAAAATGAATCAAACACCAAAAAGTAAATTGCAAAACTATCAAAAGTCTAGAAGAAAATATAAGAGAAAATTGAGGTCATTTTGGGTATGGCAATGTGTTTTTAGACACCATGCAAAAAAGCATGGTACATGGGGAAAAAGGGGGAGTTGGACTTTATTAAAATTAAAACTTCTGCTGTGAAACAAAGTTAGAGACTCAAAGGGCAAGCCACAGATTGTGAGAAATATTCACGAAACACATATCTTATAAAAAGCCTGTATCCAAAATATACAAAGAACTCTTAAAACTGAATAAAAAGAACTAAAAATGTACAAAAGATCTGTACACACTGATCATCAAAGAAGGTACACAGATGGGAAATAGGCATATAAAGAGATGCTCAACATTAGTGTCATTAGGAAATTATAAAGTAAAACAACAGTGAGATACCACTACACTCCCATTAGAATGATTAAAATCCTAATCACAGACAATACCTATTTCTGAGAAGGATGCAGAGAAAGAGGAACTCTTACTTTTATTGGTGCAAATATATAATGGTACCACAACTTTGGAAATCAGTTTGGCAGACAATGATCTCTTGCAAAGCTATGCATAATCTTAAAATATAATATAGAAATCATACTCTTAGATACTTACCCAACTGATTTAAAAACTTAGGCCCACTAAAACTCTGCACCTGAGTGTATATAGAAACTCAATTCGTAATAGCTCCAACCCAAAGCAACGAAGTCATCTTTGAATAGGTGAATGGATAAATAAATCACGGTGCATCTACACAATGGAATATAATTCAGCAATAAAAGTAAATGAGCTATCAAGCCATAAAAAGGCATGGAGAAACCTTAAGTACACATTGCTAAGTGAAAAAAGTGAGTCTTATAAAAGCTTTTACCATTTGATTACAATTATATGACGTTCTGGAAACAGCATGACTATAGGAGCAACAGAAAGATCAGGGATTTGCAGTAGTTTAGGGTACGGGTAAAGGTTGAATAGATGAAACAGAGAGAGATTTTTAGAACAGTATAATTATTCTGTATGGTAGTGTAATTGTGGATATATAGCAATATGCATTTGTCTAAACCCATATAACTGTACAGCACAAAGAGTGAACTTAAATGTGTGCAATTAAAATTTTTAACTCGGAGTTTGGGATAATCATAGTGTGGAATGTCAAGTGTTAAAAAAAAAAAAAAAAAGCCTTAACTGCAATATGAATGGATGAAACAACCTTACTGAAGGGAGTAGAGGAAGAAGGTGGCATGTACTTTTTTAATTGAGTGCAGTCTTTAATACTAAAGGTAAAAGAAATTGTTCATATGCATTGCACTCTACTTAATAAAATTGTTTCCTCCTGGGGTATGGTTTAATGATTCTGATTCTGCTATACATGTATATTGGAATTGAACAATTAAGTAAGTGGATCACAGATAGTGGGAGTCAAGTTTTTCACTGATGGAGTAGGAGGGGGCTTGAACGATCATATGGTAGTGGATTAGAATTAGAAACATCAGTATTAACTCATGCTTATCTTCATATAGATATAGATGGCTACTTATATAAATATTTAGAGATTGGTGTATATATGCAAGTTAATATAAACACATATTTTCTTCCTCTGTCAGCTAAGCAGACCAAGAAGCAATGACAACATAGTAGCAACACATACACATAGAGCCCAGATCTTGGTTTTTAATGCCATTCTCCAATAAAAGGAACGAGGCTCCTTTAAAAAATTACTGTTTCTAGAATGAAAGAGGAAATAGATAAGCTTGGATCATATTGTAGTGACAGAAAGTAAGGACATACTCAAAAAAACAAGCAAAAGAAACCCATGGGGGTTTGTCAGAGACATTCAGGGGGTATGTCAGAGACATTCAGGAGTCAACTGAAACAGCTCCTAATGGTAAAGGTACAATGACTTGAGCAATAAAATAAATTAAAAAGTATGATTATAACCCAAATTATAAAATAAGTATTACTAAGTCTATGCCCATACAAATAAATGATTAAATAAATAAATGTGGGAGAGGAGACAAAGAATGCTTTACGTAGATACTCTGTATTACAGCATAATTCCCCACTCTTTATGGACTATGTACAGACTTTGCATAATAACTTTTTTCCAAATGGGACATGTCAAATGATAGGAGGTAAAAAACTATACAGTAGAAAAACCTGACAATCATCACTTCAGCCAACTGACCAAAGACAAAAATCAACAAAGATAAGTCATGAAAATAGCATGTAGCCTTGTGTTGATGTGATAAAAATGACACTTTACCTCAGTGGCATTTCTTCCCCAAACCCATAGCTCTAGCCTAATCATGAAGAAGACATCATACAAATCCCAATTGAGGGAGTATTCTACAAAATATTTTACCACTATTCCTCAAACTGTTAAGATAATAATAATAATAATAATAATAACAACAATAATAAAAATGTCTGAGAGATGGCCACAGCCAAGAGGAGCCTCGGGATACAGGATGGAGAGATGTAATGCATTATCCTGGGAGAGATCATGGGATAAAAGAAGCACATTAAGTAAAGCCCAAGGAAATTTTTGAAGAAACTGTGGACTTTATTCAATAATTTTGTATCAACATTGGTCCATTAATTGTGCTCGGATGGACCTTACTAATGTCAGATAACAGCTGAAACTGGTTGTGGTGTCTGTAAGAAGAACTCTCTGTGCCGTCACCAAAATTATTCTGTAAATCGAAAACTATTCTTAAAGTAATTAAAATAAATTTATTAAAAATATGACCAGATGTGGAAGTGCCTGGGATGCAAAGATGGTTCAACATATATAAATCAATAAATGTGTTTCTCTACATCAACAAGATGAGGGATAAAAAATCGTAGGATCATTTCATTTCAATAGATGAATAGAAAACATTTGACCAAATTCAACATTCTTTCACGATAAACTCTCAACTAGTCAGGTACAGAAAGAATGTGCCTCAATATAATAAAGGCCATATATGAGAAGTCCACAGCTAGCATCATACTCAACATTGAAAGTTGAAAGATTTCTTTCTAATATCAGGAACAAGGGTGCCCACTCTCAGCACTTCTATTCAACATTGTACTGGAAGTCCTAGCCAGGGCTGGGCTTTCTATTCTGCTCTATTAGTCTATGTGTCTGTTTTAAGGCCAGTGACGTACTGTTTTGGAGAACAGAATGAAGTTTCCTCCAAAAATTAAAAATAGACTACCAGATGATCTAGCAATCCCATTTCTAGGTATATATCCAAAGAAAATGTAATTACTATCTAGAAGAGGTATCTGCATTCCCATATTCAATGCATATTATCTATAATGGCCAGGATATGAAAGCAACCTAAGTGTCTGTTGATGGATAATGAATGAAGAAAATATTATATATCTATAATGGAATATTATTCAGCCATAAAAAGAAGGCAATTTTGCCATTTGTGACAACATGGATGAACCTAGAGTACATTATATTAAGTGAAAGTAACCATATACAGAAAGAAATGTACTGTATGACCTCACTTTCATGTGGAATCTAAAAAACTTGAATTCATAGTCAGAGAGTAAAATGAGTATTGCCAAGGGCTGGGTAGTGGGAGAAATGAGTAGATGTTGGTCATAGGGTACAACCTTTCAATTATAAGATAAATAAATTCTGAGGATCTAAAGTACAGCATTTAATAATAATTCAAGTATTACATACTTGAAATTTACTGAGTATATCTTAGTGTTTTCACCATACACACACACACAAAGGTAACTATGTGAGGTGATGAAGATGTTAATTAACTTGATTGTGGTAATCATTTAACAATGCATATATATATTATATCATTACCTTGTACACCTTTAAAAAAATTATGTTGTACAACCTAAAGATATACAATTTTTATTTGTCAATCATACCTTAATAAGGCTGGAAAGAAAATACTTAAGGTTAAAGTACTACCTCCTGTAAACATTTTAAGGAGATCTTTTTTTTTAAGATTTATTTATTTAGGGGCACCTGGGTGGCTCAGTCGGTTAAGCGTCTGTCTTCGGCTCAGGTCATGATCCCAGGGGCCTGGGATCGAGCCCCGCATCGGGCTCCCTGCTCGGCGGGGAGCCTGCTTCTCCCTCTCTCTCTGCTGCTCCCCCTGCTTGTGCTCTGTCCCTCTCTCTCTCTCAAATAATAAAAAATCTTAAAAAAAAAGAGATTTATTTATTTATTTATTTGTCAGAGATAGAGAGAGAGAGTTAGAGAGAAAGCGGCAGACAGAGGGAGAAGCAGGCTCCCAGCTGAGCAAGGAGCCTGATGTGGGACTGGATCCCAGGACCCTGGAATTGTGTCTAGAGCCAAAGGCAGATGCTTAACTGACTGAGCCACCCAGGTGTCCCTAAGGAGATCCTTTTTATCTTTACAGTTAGGATATTTTTTGGAATTACATGATTTTTTAAAATTTATAATCCCACATTTTTGCTGATAGTCATACATTTTAAATCCAAGACACTCTCTGACCCTAGCTAGATCTTAACATAACATACCAGACATAACTTCTGGTGGCTCTATCTGACTTGAAGTAGCCTATTTCATCCAGATGACCAAGTGATCCTAATCTAAGAAGAGTCAAGTTGTCTTAGCTCTTTTTCCTGACTTCTATTCTCAAAATTCCAATCAAATAAATGCATATATGACTATATGGATGTTTGTATACATCCATACATGCACACATTTATATATGGTGTATAAGTTTCATACATGAGTGTATGCATATGTTTATGTGTGTGTATATGCACATACAAGTGTATTTACATTTGCCTATCTATATGTTTATATATGTCTTTTGCAACCTTTTTATTTAGCAAGTTAAACCAGGCTTAAATTATATTTTCATATTCATGATGAACGGCTTCCATGCAGTCTGACCATTCAAAAATTAATACAGAACTTAAAGTAAAAGAATTGACTGTCTTCATTTGAAGTTTTAATAAGATATTAATAACTTTTTCTCTTCCACAATAATATCATGAGAACCCAATAATGTGAATGACAAATGTGGTTTTAGAAGATGAAAAGTTAAAAAAAAAAAAGATGAAAAGTTAGAGTTATTATGGGCATATTACACTATCCAAATGTGGTGGTTGAATTTCATTAGTACTTAGTTACATTAATTGCACTTAAGAGCACTTAAAATAACAGTATTCAGACTTGGAAAGCTCTTTTGAGTTTTTAAAAATAAGTTACTATTAATTTATGCAGATTGATGTATGAAATATTTTATGGCATATTACTTGTCCAAGAATTATATTCCTGATAAATTTAGATAAGTAAATGGGCAAATAGGGGTTAAGGAGGCTGAAGGGTCACCTGTAGATATTTGAGAGTGATAGGGACCAAATGGTTGTGTTCTACCTCAACTTCATATGCTGAAGCCCTAACTCCCAATGTAATGGTATTTGGAGGCAGGACCTTTGGGAGGTAATTATGGTTAGATTGAGTCGTGAAAGTAGGGCCCTTCAGATGGGATTAGTGCTTTTATGAAAAGAGGATACTCAAGATCTCTCCCTTCACCTTTTGCAGACATAGCAAGATAGCAGCCTTCTGCAAACCAGGAAGAGGTTCCTCACTAAAACCTGACCATACTGACATCTTGATCTTGGATTTCCAGCCTCCTAGAACTGTGAAAAACAAATTTCTGTTGTTTGCGCCACACAATCTATGTATGGCGTTTTATTACGGCCACCAGAGCTGATCAAGACAGGATGTTTTATTTTCAGGGACAGAAACTCTAAGAAGACAACTCTGTAGGGATACCAGCCCAATGATACATGGATTTTTTATGATCAATATTTGTGTGAGAACGAAGTTTTAGATATGTAATGTATGTATAACAAAGGCAGCAAAAACAGAGAGACAAGCAGGGTCAGAAAAATGAACAGATAGTAAAGCCCACATCTCCAGTGATCTGACTTTGGAAGGACTGGGAAAGCTTCCACCTAACATCCAAGTCCAAGTTTACCTGCCATTGATGGAGTTCTCAGATTCCACTTTCTTATAACTGATGGCATTGTTGTTTTTGAAATGCAAATATTTCAAATATGCAAAAAATTTAAGAAGTTTGTTACAAGTGGTGAGTTAAGAAACTGAAACTCAGTCATTTCAGGGAGAAAAAGACTGACAACATGTGTCTCAGGAGAGCAAAATAAAGCAAAATACAATAGGTTTACAGGAAAGGGAAAGCTGGAATATTGAGAAACTTTTTCCTACTCTACAGTTTTGCCTACTTCCAAACTTAGAATCACAAGTGCGTGCTACTCAGAATCCGTTGGGACCATGGATTCTCTTACAAGCCATTCTAGCAGTTTCAGTTGCTGAGAGTGAAACCTATTATTCACCACAGCCATACATATCTGACTTTTCAGAGATGACAAAGAAGAATGAAGTAAGAGAACAAAGTGTGTGCCAAGCAGATCTTTGCCAAAAATACTCCAGATTTATGCTATAAATATAATAATATGTAATATAAAATATACAATATATATTCATGTAAATATATACAATATACATTCATATATGTATATAAAATATATAATATATATTCATATAAATATGCATATTATCTAAATATCTAAGATTTCAGATAGCAAAAATAGCTTGCTGTTAAAGAAGTTTGAAACCCAGCATTCTCCTGGAATTCTATCTTAGGGCACTCAGGTAAAGACTGTCTTCAGTGCTTAGAAGACAACGTAGCTCGCCTTCCCAGAACTGTATTGAGCCACATGGAAGTCAGGAAGCATCGTGATTTATAATGAGCACTTTTTTGTTTGTGTTTCTTTGCAAATCTGTGTAATAGTAGCTTTCTGATAACCGAACTGGTCCTTTTCATGATGAGAATTTCAAAAGTAAACACTCTTTGAAGGAAAACTAGAAAAATGATGCCCTAGTTCTGGCAATAATGTGAAAAAGCATTTAATACTTTATTCCATCTAAATGAGACAATGGTCTTAAAATTCTTTCTTATGGCAATATGGTACTGCTGAAGAGGAAGTTATAGTAGAAACTGACAAACCACTTTCTGTCATTCCAACAGGGACAGCTTCCTGCCTCCACAAAGACAGTGTAATGGCAATGTCATCTCCTGAGGGTTTCCACGTGGAGAAATAAATGAGACATTACGACTCCCAGAGCCTTAGACATACTATGGTGAACACACTGTGGGAGAAGTGGGCTCTTCCAGAGTTAAAGAGATGCTAAAATTATAAGGCAGGATATTATCAACTTACAAGAAAAACCAGAGAAGCTGACTCATGAGGTTTCCTACTCAGAGATGTATCAGAAAATCACGGGAGAAATAGCAGAAGATGGAGAAGAGAAAGGAAGTGGAGAAGGAAAGGTCCTGGTCACCAAAGTTAAGAGTATTTACTGTGTACCATGAACCTGTGGCTCCGTAGACCTATTTTCTGGTCTACAAGGGAGGGAAATAAAAAAAACAAAATTTACAGTTTATTTTATAATGGTTACTCAGTGAATCATAAGATTTCTATCACTCTTCCAAAAATATTTCCTAAAAATGTGTTATCTTTAACTTTCATGGTTATTTTATCTTAAAAGATAACAAGATTTAACACATAGAATAAAGAGATGCCTGTGCTAGATCAAAAACTTGGAAGATTGTGGTAATCATTTACCTCATTTATTTTTATACAGATTCCTCAAACTTTAGGGCATTGTATCCTTCTGCCCTGTCCCTACACTATCACACACTGTTGTCGTCTATCTACGCAAAGTTATAGGATTTCTACCTTTAAAAATGTATTACCTAATTTTAAAAAAAAATTAAAAAACAAAGCAACAACAACAACAATAAAAAAAAACCCACTCTTCTTATAGAACACATATTTTTTAAACATGGAATAAGTGTTTATATATACATACATATATTCAAAAATTTGAACACAAATTTGAAATCACACTGAGACAAAAGAAAAATACTACTATTAAAAACAAATATGAACAAAAAATTGACTGGGGTAGGTGGGGAGAATGCTAGGTTGTCTACAAGGTAAACAACGCAAGCAAAACTCTTATGCTCATTTTAAACTTCAGAGACCAAGAGTAGAGAGGAGAAGAACCCAGGAACCAAACAAGCAAAAACTATTGGAAAACTAGATGTCAACAGCTTATTGCAGAAGAGCTCGGTTATGAACAAAATGGTGCTCCCTCCTCCACCAAATTCCTATGGTGAAGCTCCAGCCCTGTATCTCAGAATGTAACTCTATTTTGAGACTGGGCCTTCAAAAAGGTCATTACAGTGAAATAAGTTGATGTGGTGGGCCCTAATCCCACACAACTGGTGTCCTTACAAGAGAAAGAGATTTAGAACACAGGTGTGCACAAAAGGAAGCTGGCGTGAAGACACAGGAAGAGGATGAACATTTACACATCAAGACAGAGGCCTCAGGAAAACAACAACAACAACAACAACAACAACCCTGCTGACACTTTGATCGTGGACTTCTAACCTCCAGAACGATGGCAAAATAAATTTTTGTCATTTAAGCCACCCAGCCTGTAATCATATGTTATGGTAGCCCTAAAAAATGAATACAAATTCTTTCATGTTTCCCATCTCTCTGCTCTGATTATGAAAAGAAAAATTTCAGAAAGAGGTTTTCTCTTGCACAAAGATGATGCAAGGGAGCTGAAGTTAGAATGAGCTAAAGATCTTTGTATAATTATCACAATTTAGGCACTTGCGAGCGTCGTTTGATGGGGCAAGTAGAGTCAGTAACAAAAAACCTCATAACTCCAAGCAGCCAAGGTGTAGTGTGGTACCCACAGGAATTTAGATAATGCAAATGTCCATGGAAGATTTTAAAGTGTTTCCTTAAAGCAGAATGAGTATTTAAACCAGTGTGGTATTATCAAGATATCATTCATAGCTAAAATTTATTGAAATGGCAGCTTATCTTGTTTTAAGAGGTGATTTTATCTGAAAATATAAACAAATTAAATATGCGTTAAATATTAACAATTATTCTCTTCTTTTTTCCTGAGGAAAAGCATAGCTAGTTGTTCGTTATTGCTCAAACAAGGCATTATATGATTCAGGCATAGCATCCTATAAATAAAGCAGCACCTACTTGGCCCATTACAAAGTCAAAATACAGTAAAAATTGTTAAATTACTAAATATTTTCAGTGGTGATTTAGTCTTAGCCTTGTCAGCAATTTTACTTAGTTCATATATGTGATGGAATTAACATGTTTAGCGTGAAATTTTTGCTCGTGTACCACATACTGTGACCAGTTCTTCTAAAACTTGAAACACTGCGGGACCCCTTTATTGGGCATGTTCTTAATCCTAATTAAACTAGATCTTAGAATGGAGATGTCGCAGCCTAAGCTGTACACATACTGTGCATAAATCCACATTTGGGAATGTCTAGAATTGTAAAGCATGAGCCCCTGCAGGTTTATTTGTTTGGGGAACTACTGTATCCAATGGGAAAAACGATTGCAAAATTTATTTACACTGAAGACTGCTTCCCAGAACTAAGATCCTTGAAACCTTAGGGACTGCACTGGTTTCCTATTTTTAGCTGAAACCAATTATCACAAATTTAGTGGCTTAAGACAACACACATTTATTATCTTACAGTTCTATAGGTCAGAAGTCCAAAATGGGTCTCACCGAGCTAAAATCAAGGTGGCCACAGGGTTGCGCTCCTTTCTGGAGGTTCTAGCAGAGCATGGTGTCTTGGTTTTTCCAAGGGCGCCTGCATTCCTTGGCTAGGGCTGCATTCCTTCAAAGCCAGCGATAGTCAAGTATTTCTCACTTCACCTCACTCAGACACGGACTCTTCTCCCTCTTCCGCATTCAAGTACTCGTGACCACATTAAACTCAGCTGAATAATGCAGGCTTATCTCCCTATCCGAACGTCAGCTAATTAGCAACCTAATTCCATCTGCCACCTTAATTGTGGCAGTAGAAGTAGTCTGTCGCTGGTAATCACAGGTGAAAAGCCAGTCTGACTTCATAGCCACACAGGTGGGCACGTCCGCACCTGGGAGACCTGCATACCCAACCTCCATTTGCAGCTTCAAAATATGATATTTAAGTGACTTGAAAATCACCAGGATATATTTGGAAGAGCAAGACAAAGAAGAATGGTGTTTGTGGTAGCCTGAATGACTACAAATAAGAAACACTGGTGAAATTTTGTTGGTAGATGCTGAGATAGAATTTTACTATTGTATTCTTCTGCTGGTCATTCATTCTTAACTCTGAGTCCACACCAAAATAGCTACATGGACTTTGAAAGGATAGAAGACTTAACCCCTTTCCCAAAGATGCTGATCCAGTAGGCCTGGGATGCTGAGATGTACAATGCCAAGTTTGTAAAGCTCTGTCCAACTGTTTAGTCCTTGAGCTTCTCAACTTTAGGGTTTATATTGTTTTCTTCCGTACCTTCAGTGTCAATCACAGGGCCCAGCACATTACAGGTACTCAAAGAATGTTTGTTTAATAACTATATTTAGAAGTACATTATTCACAAGATTTTTCTTAAATGGTGTCTGAATTATAAAGGTGGTATAAACAGATGTTCCCTGACAGCCCCATCTACAGTAACACTCATAACCTAGTCCCTCTCATTCCCTTATCCTGCTCTATCTTATAACCACTTGACACAGAGGTGTTAGTTTGTTGATGGACTTTCTCTCATCTTTATAGTATAAGCCCAACAAGAGGTGGGGTATATTAGGCTTCTTTACTAACAATTTCCCTAGGGTCTAGAACAGTGCCTCCTGGAAATTATGTGTTCAATAATATTTATCAAATGAGAAAATTAGATAATGTGAAAGTAACAAATCATCATAACAAAATGAAGCTGCCACTAATTTGTGCATGTCAAAAGCTTTTTATCTGAAGGCAAAGGAAGAAAATTCTCAGGAGTCATGGGAGTTTTAACATAGTTGCTTGGCAGCATAATGCTAGACTCAGTCTGGAACAAAAAAGTGCCTATTTTTTATTTGAATGTAGATTTCTCCAAACTGCAGGGGAAAAGTCACACCAGAAAAGCTATTATAATCCTTTAAAACAAACTACTTCAATTACAATTTTATAAATGAATTATTAATCATATAACCTACAATATGCTGTTCAGTCTATTATATTTTAATACTGAATATACTCGAAGAATTTAGCTAATATTTTAATCAACTCATCAACATAATTTTTCAGGAAAATGACTGGCTAAGTTTTTGGAAATATTTAGTTTTCAAAGGGAAATTTTAGATAGAAATGGGTATCAGTTTTTACTAGAACTAAATACCCTCCTCCCCCAAACCAGAACAGATTAATTGTATTATGAGTTTACATTTTTTAATTTTCGAAGCCTTAGAGAAGTTTTGCAGCTAATGTAGAATATTTAAGTTGGTAATATTAAATAAAAAATTCTTTAGATCTGAAGTTAAATTAAGAGCTATCAGCATGAATTTATACCATATTAAGTTTTAAGAAGAAATCAAATAAAACATATTTGCTAAATCTGTCCATTTATAGGTTTAGAAATAATTTTTAAAAAACTAGTAGCAATCAGCACCACCGAGTCTCCGATTGTGGTCTCAAAACATTATTTTCACAAGTAATAACCTGGAAATGAGTCTGCAGTGTATTAAAAGGTCAGAAAGCAGGAAAGCTCTCAAATACCCGGGTTATGTCAAAGGACTCAGCAGCCACCTTACAGGGGCTCCCACTGGCCAAAGATTTGTTTTTAAATGAGCATAAAAACCTCAATGGATTTAAACACATCAAATGTGTATAAATTCATAATTTCATAATGATACACACACACACACACACACACACACACACACACACACACACAGAGCCCCGTTATCCCTTTTGTAGGGTGCAAGAGAACCAAATCATTACTTTAGAAACTGGTAAATAAAGAGGAAGAATGTTGCATATATTCTACCTTTTCTATATGAACTGCCTCTAGGTAACAAAACAGCTGACCAAGGGAGTTTTTTTCTTTTTTTAAGATTTTATTTTATTTATTTGTCAGAGAGAGAGAGCATGCGAGTGTGTACAAGCAAGGGGAGTGGCAGGCAGAGGGAGAAGCAGACTCCCTGCTGAGCAAGAAGCCCGATGCGGGACTTGATCCCAGGACCCTGGGATCATGACCTGAGCCGAAGGCAGCCGCCCAATCAACTGAGCCACCCAGGCGTCCCAGAAAGTTTCTTTTTTTAAAAGTATTCCAAATAATAAATGAAAAAGTAATGGCTAATTGAACATAATAATAAGAAAAAAGTAATGGTAGAAAGAGAATATTACTATTTCTAAACACCTAATTAACTAATACATTTAGGCAGCCATCATGAATGGCTAAAACAACACACAAAGAGAGACAGCACACAGGTGCCTACTGATGGAAGACACATCAAGGCAATCTTGAATCACAAGCCTTCAGATCAAACTCTCAAAACAGAGGACCATATTAAACACCATCCCAGAAATACAAGAATGCATCCAGAAAGAAGGGGAAAAAAGAAAAGACTGCAGGAAATTCTATAGGACAAATAATTCAACTTAAAATGCATTTTATGAGATTATTCAACAGATAAACTGCAACGAAAAGGGAAAGATGGAGGCTGAAACTATAGATTAAAAAGACTTAAGAAACACATCAACAAATGTGTTGGATTTGTTGGCCTTAGTTGGATTCTAATGTAATCAAATAAGTTATTAATAATTACATGAGGTTTTTTCTTTTTTAATTTTATGTTTTGTTTTTATTTTGTTTTGTTTTGTTTGTTTTTTAATTTTATTTTATTATGTTATGTTAATCACCATGCATTACATCATTAGTTTTTGATGTAGTGTTCCATGATTCATTGTTTGCGTAAACACCCAGTGCTCCATTCAATACATGCCCTCCTTAATACCCATCACCAGGCTAACCCATCCCCTCACCCCCTTCCCCTCTAGAACCCTCAGTTTGTTTCTCAGAATCCATAGTCTCTCATGGTTCATCTCTCCCTCCGATTTTCCCCCCTTCATTTTACCCTTCCTACTATCTTTTTTTTTTTAACATATAATGTATTATTTGTTTCAGGGGTACAGATCTGTGATTCATCAGTCTTACACAATTCACAGCACTCACCATAGCACATGCCCTCCCCAATGTCTATCACCCAGCCACCCCATCCCTCCCAACCCCCACCACTCCAGTAACCCTGTTTGTTTCCTGAGATTAAGAATTCCTCATATCAGTGAGATTATATGATACATGTCTTTCTCTGATTGACTTATTTCGCTTAGCATAATACCCTCTAGTTCCATCCACATTATTGTAAATGGCAAGATTTTTTTTTTTTTTTTTAAATAGAGCTAAGCCTCCTTTCCATGGCAGAAGAGAAAGTGAATACGGTCACTATTCTGGGTTAGGGTCTTGTTTGGCTGAAATGGGGTAGAGATTAAAGTGCAAGGGACCTAGGGTAACGGGAGAAAGCAGTTCAGGGCTTCAACGTGTCATTTAAACATGTGGACAAAGACAACGCAGTGAGAGAGTCAGTAATCTAGAAGGAAAAAATTAAGGCCTGTAAGTCTCTCTGAGGTTCAGAAACAGGCACTGTGGTCTATAAACTGAGACGTTGCAGGGTAAGAACCTGTTACCAGAAATTAGGACACATGACTAAGATTTCTGAGTTGGTGCATCTGTGGGTCCAGTTGGTTGTGGGTCCAGTTGGTTGTGTGAATGGGGGACAGAAGAATGTGGAAGTAGAGATCATTACAGTTGAGGGGGTGAAAGAACTCTTGAGGTGTCTTTTGGGCAATGAGGATGTCCCATGAAATCAGTCAAATGGAATGAAAATGAAAACAGAGACAAGTATCAACATTTTCCACAAATATGCTGGAATAATCCATCGATCAGAGAACTTCTTTGTTCTTTCTTACATGCAAATAAGCAAGAAAGAAGAGAGCTATGGATGATACTGTTGACTATAGCAACCAAGCTTTATATAAGTATCTCAGATATCAAAATATATTTTTTAAAAAGTTAAAAATCATGACTCCAAACTCCAATATAAAATAAACATGTGTCAAAGGATTTTTCTACTCATTAATTAATGAGGAAAACAGATGTCAAAATCAGTCCAAACAGCATTTACAAAGCTAGGCAATGTTAGGATAACTGAGTAATGTCCAGTAGAACCACAAACTCTAATATCCAGTGTTATCAGTTCCATTTGGAGCAATATACAAATTAGTATGCAAATTCACTAAGTCTGGGACTTTAATCAATAGCAATAATGAGTGAACTAATTACATTTCCCTAGATAACCCTCAGGAGACTTTTGCTCCTTTTATGACATTGTAAGGTGTGTCTCCCAAATTTGCCGTATTTCAAAAGGTATGAATAATCTTTCTGACAAATAAAGGGAATAATTACCCATTCTGAAGACCAGCTTTTACATAGAAGTTTACAAGAAAGATAATGAGGTTTGTATAAAACAGCCAACAAAACCTGGACCTAAAAAAGTGCCATCTATTCACTCAGAATGACAAGGGCTTGTTAATAGAACAAAATTAAGAACAAAATTTTTAGACCGTCTCCCTCTCCACTGTTCCTACCGCAAGCTAATATTAAGTCTTTCTATAGTGATTCTTCTTGCCATTCTCATAAAGCCTGGTTTCTGATTCCTCTCAAAAACAAAACATTTCCTGAACTCACACATCCATTAAACACTTTATATCATAAAACCCTGTTTTCATTTTGTTTATTGCACCTAGTACCAAACATTTCCTCATTTGCATGAATATTTGTTTATTTACTTATTATTTAGCTGTCTTTCTGATTCAAGAAAAAAGTAAATCGCTTTGGAGTGTAAATATTTTCTTTCTTATTTGTCCACTATATTTTCAGTGTTGTACCTGGCACAGAGAAGACGTTTAATAAATATTTGTAGAAAATGAATGATCCTAGTCCTATCAGTTTTGTAAACACCATCAATAATTATGATGAAATGTAATAATATTTCTAAGAAAAATTCTTCCAGAGGGTCATTAGATTTTTGTAATTTTTGCATTTGGTGACTCATCCATGAAATACTAATATCTAGCTGAGCAAAGATTTGCTGTCATACCCAGACATCTACTGCTCCACCCCATTTACCCATCTTCGTTTTTGGTAATGAGAATTAGCGCCATTTTATCTTGCTTCATGGCTAGGGAATGCTTTAGCAGTATAAATCTTTCACCATGTCATTATAGATACTAAATATTCAAGCTTCTGTGGACAATTAAACCACAGAGAATAGCCTGAGGGAAGTTGTCTGAGAAAATGAAAAGAAGAACCATTTGTTTTTTCGTAATATTCCTAACTCCCAAAGAAGAAAACGTCCTTGTATAAGCATTTACTAAAATCAGCTCAGGAGTTGCTGATCCTAGGACACTCATGAAAACCGTAGTTTTCTCTAGAGAAGGACTTTAGGACCCACACATGTCAACCTTCACTGAACAACCGCACAGCAGGCTGCTAGGATTATCGTGGAGAGTGACACTTACTCACCAAGGAAGCTTTGACTTCACTTCGAAAGGGACTGTCACTACACTTAGTCCCATTTTTATGAAAATTAGGAGTCTCTGCTTTCTTTATGGTTATTGTGCTTTCATTTTATGGCTTTCCAAACTGGGTAAATAATCTGTCTTTTTTTAAGATAATCATAAACAACTTGATTTTTGAAAGAGACCTCAGTGAGCTGTTTACAAATTTGAATGACATTTTAGAAATGTCTAAATACATAAAGTTCATAAGAGCTCAAAAATGATCTTAGTGTTGAGGAAATGATACATATTACGTTTGCTCATATTTACATGGAGTTTTACAATACATCAGAAAAGAATGTTAGGAAATGCAGATTAAAATAATTATCTCAAAATCATTCTTTCATAGATATTAAGGCAATTCTGTTATAAAACAAATATGGAGATTTTTATTTTGTTTTTATTTCATTTCACATAGAATGTAAAAAATAAAATCTGGCATTAGGGAGAAAAAGTGTAATCAACCTCTTCCTTCACAGTGTGTAGTCACTTTCTTTCTGATTGTAAGTCATGCTTAAGGATCGCTAATCACATAATTGACATCCAGACGGCCCATGCCACAATGCTTTAACTTTCTCACGTTTTGATTTTCTCCACACATTTTTATACTCACTGACCCTTTTCTCTTTCATTAACACCACTTCAGATGAGGCAAAAATGCATTGCTGAGATCACACGCCCTTAGAGCAAGTATTTTGGATAAAGGAATCAAAAATAGAACTTAGCCTTCTTCAAAAAACTTCATAAATGATGAAATAAAATGTGCTGGTTTTCATCTTAACATGCAAACAAACTACCTTCATGAACTACAGGAACGAACTGGGAGAGAGGTATTAATATAAGAAAATATATTCTGTCCCAGGTGAAGAAAAGAACAGAAGTCCAAGCAGTGTTAAGGAGGATGGATTCTCCTTTCACAAATTCTGACCAAACCAATAAAACAAGCAAAAATTTAAAAAGTTCTTTCTCCACTTCTTTCCTGGCAAGAATTCATTTTCTCTGACCCCTGAGAACCATCCACAAAGAAAAAAAATAATATTTTGAAACACATTTCTATATTCTCCTGGAATAAAGAATTATCATGTCACATTATACGTTCTTGCTTCATGTCCACAGGAGCAAGCCCTATGTTGTACACGTGGTTTTCACTGCATTATATAGTTTACCAGTTACCATGTGGTAGATGTTAATTATGTATACTTTTATTATTTTTAAGATACATCAGCAAAAAAGCAGTTAACACATAGAATTGCATTTTGTGTATTCTTCATAGCACTTACTTAAAAAAAAAAAAGTACAGGGCGCCTGGGTGGCTCAGTTGGTTAAGCGACTGCCTTCGGCTCAGGTCATGATCCTGGAGTCCCAGGATCGAGTCCCACATCGGGCTCCCTGCTCAGCAGGGAGTCTGCTTCTCCCTCTGACCCTCCCCCATCCCATGGTCTCTCTCATTCTCTCTCTCACATAAATAAATAAAATCTTAAAAAAAAAAAAGTACAATTACTTTCTTAACATTTGCTAATACCCCAATTGCCTCAAAGAGGCAGGATTTCAGAGAAGTTGTTATATCAGCTTTGAATAAATATCTGCGGAGTACAGTAGACTATGTAAGTATTTTCTTCACTTTTACTGATACAGCTTTCTATCCAGATTCAGTGTGTGCATATGAACTGAACAATCAATTCTTCCATAATTCTGCCACTTTTCTCCTGACTTTCTGCTAACATTTAATATACTAAGCTCCAATATATGGTGTTTTCTGCTTACTCTTTCTATTTCATGCTACATTGTTGTAGTAATTAGTCTTGACCAGTTACCTGGCTTCCCCTCATGATTATTACTAGATGATGGGTAATACTGTAGGTATTCGTATGCTCCCTCCCCCTCTCTGGCTCTGTCTCTGTCTCTCTCTCTGTGGGGAGCATCAATTGAATACAGACCAGGACAATGATTCACCAAAACTTCCATTTGTATTAATGTATTCCCAATACAGTTGGTGGTTGTAAGAACTGACAACACAGTCAAGAAAAACTGAAATAATTGTTTAACGTCCATGTGGGCTGAGTCTGAGGACTTGTTTACTATTTCTCTGTACATTGTGGTGCAGTATCAGTGACACTATTTTTAAAATAACATAATGAATTATACAGAAAAATGTTAAATCACAGGGTACAACTCAATGAATTTTCCTCTACTAAACACATCCATATTAAAAAAAAAAATCAACCATCAGGGTAATGCAAATTAAAGTCACAATGCGATACTACTTCACGCCCACTAGGATGGTTATAATCAAAAAGACAGAGAAGAACAAATGTTGTCAAGGATATGAAGAAATTACAACACTTGTACATTGCTGGTGGGAATGCAAAATGATATAGCCCCTTTGGAATCAGTCTGACAGTTCCTCAGAAGTTTAAACATAGATTTACCATATGACTCAGAAATTCCACTTCTAGGTATATACCCAAGAGATATGACAGCATATGTCCACACAAAAACTTGTACATAAATGTCACAGCAGCATTATTCACAGTAGCCAAAAAGGGGAAACAACCCAAAGGTCCATCAACTGATGAACAGATAAAGAAATGTTTTATATCCATTTAAGGTAATACCATTTGGCTACAAAAAAAAGGAATGATATCCTGATACATACTACATCATGGATGAACCTTGAAAACATTCAGCTAAGTGAAAGAAGCAAATCACAAAAGATAACATATTATACAATTCCATTTATGTGAAAAGTCCAGAAAAGGCAAATCTATAGAGACAGAAAATAGACATGCAGTCTACTAGCCTAGAGCTGGGGGAGGAGAGTGACTTCTAGTGGGTTATGGAATTTTTTTTGAGTGACTGATGAAAATGTTTTAAAATCGATTATAGTTATGGTTGCACATCTCTGTAAATATTATGTGATTTACATCTCAATAAAGCTGTTATAAAAAAACAACATTATCTGTTTTGAAGTAATTGTATTCCCTTACATTTATATACAATAATGTAAAATAACAACAAAAAACACAAGAAATAGTACATTCCATTGAGGCAGGCAGACCCTAGGGTGTCTCCCAATGATCTTTGACTCCTTGTAATCACACTTTTGTGTATCCCTCTCCTCTGGAAAGTGAATGATCAGACATCTGGCTTGCTTATAACTCATAGAATGTGACAAAGGTGATGGGATGTGACTCTCATAATTTGGTTACTTTTCTTGACTCAGGTGATGAGGTGTCACTTTTGTGATTATGTTATACAAGACTCCATGTTTCCAGCATTTTTCTGTGTTTGCCCTGAGGAAGCAAGCAGCCATCTTGTGAGCTGTCCATGATGAGGTCTACATATTAAGGAGCTGCAGGGGGCCTGTAGGAGCTAAGGGTCTCAGTCTTAACAACAGTCAAACACTGAATACTGCCAAGATGAGTGATCTTGGGAGTAGACTGTTCCCCAGTTGATCCTACAGATGAGAACTCAGTCTGGCTGACACCTTGATAACAGCCTGAGACATTCTGAAGCAGGGAACCCAACTAAACCCTGCCTGAACTCCTGACCCACAGAAACTGTGAGATATTTAGTGTGTGTGTGTGGGGGGGGGGGGGGGGTGTTTTTAAGCCACTAAGTTTGTGATTTGTTACATAGCACACATCACTAATAATACAATTTTCTGAGAAGATTCCTTTCCCTTGCCCCCAGGTACTCCAGCTTCATTCCCAAAGGTAATCAATATCATCGTTTCTAACCAATTGCAATGGTATTGCCTATTTTAAATTTATACCATTGCAATCATAGAATACAAATAGATTTGTGCCTGGTTTCCAGTGCCTAATATTGTGGTTGTGAGAGTCCTTTTCTTGCGGGTAGCATTAGTTTGTTCATCTTCATTACTGGATACTTTTCCACTATGCGAATAGACCACAATTTATTTATGTTTCCTTCTTGATTTAAATGAGACCTATTTTCGGTGTTTGAGCTATGATGCTCTAAACATCTTTATTCATGTACAGGTATTTCCATGTAGCATGCGCAAGCACACACACATATACATTTCTATTGGCTATACCTACAAGTGGGATTTGGGGGTCATAGAATATAGAGTATTCATATATTTGGAATTTTAGACACTGCCAAACAGTTTTCTACAGTTCTATTCTAAACAGGAGGGTCTAAAGTTTTGAGTTGCCTCCTCTCTCATTATTTTTCTAGATAGTCTTAATTTTAGACATTTGGCAATGGTTATCAATAGTTCCTACCAAATAACTTGGTATCACATTATGCTGCTTTGACTCTTTGACATTTTTCATGTTAACTTATTTTTTATCTTTTTCTACTAAAAACAGTATTTGCTTCTTGAGATAGTAAGTTTGCTTTTCTCTTACACTTATATATCCAGCATCTTATACAGTGGCTTCATACACAACGTAAATATTTGTTAAATGAGTAAACTACTCACACAGTTAATCAGTCATTCCCCTTCCTCATGTACTTTAAAAAAAAAAAAAAGTACTTTTAAAGGGAGATGAACAACAGTTTATGGCTACTCATGCTATTACAAAAGCTTGCTGACATTATTTCTGACCAATTTATAGAAATCTTATAACCCACTCTATCTCATGAAATTTAAAAGAGCAATAGTTTATCAGATTATACTGAAGTATGTGTTATAGAGCACTCTTGGTAGTTTGTGTTTGAGAAGTAGTTGCACTCTAAATATGAAAGAAAAAGAAAGTATAAAATTCCCACATACTTTGTTATTGTAGTTTCTCTAGATCCTGAATCATTTGGGTCACACATTTCTTAGTCATAAAACTAGATAGTCCTCAAACTGGATGGTAGCAGTGTGTTCATTCCTTAAAGGAAGAAGACAAGAACCTTGCAAAGAGAAAGTGTGCAAACAGTTTAGACCATTCCCTGGTAGTCACTTACCAATCTGAAGGAACATTTAGTGGCTGTGGAGTAGAGGTAATGTGGGCAGACACAATATCCTTACCCTCTACACAAGACAGGGAGGTACTATGAATATTCGTATAAAAGTATGATCAGAACAAGAGTGTGGTAGCTGAAATCAAACACATGAAACCTCATCGAGCATATTCCTCATTCTGTAAATCATGGTGATGATTTGATTCTTGTGTTTATATGCACCTAATTAAAAAAGGGTCACTAATTAAGATGATATAGACTACAGGGTACATTTATTACATAATGGTAACAAGTCTGCATGTAGACATGTTATCACTTGGGAATCATTTAATATGCACTAAATGTCATTATAATTACTAAATTCATATGTATGTATAAAGATAACAACGGCCCCAAATTTATAATATTTTAATTCTATAAAATAAGCTCCAATTTCCAGGACTGGAAACTTACCTCTTAATATCCCTCCACATTTTCTGATAGTGGCTCTCAAAATGTGGTGCCTAGACCAGCAGCATTGGCATCACTTGAAAACTTCTTGGAAACAGTTTTTAAGATCCCACTCCAGACCTACTGAGACAGAAATTAAGGGGGTTGGCCCAGTAATCTGTGCTCTTTGCAAGCTCTCGAGGTGATTCCAATGCATCTTAATGTTTAAGAACCACTATTCTTTAAAATTAAACTTCACCTTCCCTTACATGTGCCCCAAATTTTCAACTACAGATCTTCAAAGGATCTATTTTCAGTACTTCATAGAATTCACTGGTTTTATATTAGCTATGATTAGAATTTTCTCTGTAGTAACACTACTTTGTGCCAGTTCTATATTTGGTTTAGTATTTATATGGCTATGATTACAAGAAAATTACTTTTTAAAAATTTTTGGTTTTGACATACAATAGCTTATAAAGCATGACAAAAGAAGTTGAAAGGGTGCTTTAACAGTGAACAGATTTGAAACCACTGACAAGTGCCTTATTTATTTGCTATAATTGGATTATTTTTAACTACTATTCTCATTTTTTTCCCCTTTGATTTGCTTTAAGGTTTGAACTTTTGGACAAGGTGGCCTCCTTATTATTCCTTTTATGTCACTTAAGGTGTTTTTGACTCCTAAGATTTAAATTATCATTCACTTTTAAATTTCAAAGGCAAAAGTGAAAAGCATTTTAATGACTTATCTTTATCTTATCGCATAATCACTGCTATAAACTGAGTGGATTTTTTTCTTTGATATTTTAAATTGTGGTAAATATAAATAGCATAAAATTTACCACTTCAACCATTTTATAATTCAATAGTGTTAAGTATATGCACATGGTTGTGTAATCAATCTCTAGCACTTCCTTCCTGCTGTGTCCTCACATCACCTCCTTTCTACATGCATACACTTTTGGTGTCTTTTCCTCTTTTTATAAGGACATAAGCCCTATTGGATTAGAGTCCCATCTTTATAACCACTTTTATCCTTAATTATCTTCTTATATGTCCTGTCTCCAAATACAATCACATTGGGGGTTAGGGCTGAAGCCTATGAATTTTGGGAGAATGCAATTCAGTTCATTACCGGATAGTTCCACTTTCTGGTTATTGTGAATAATACCGCTGTGAATATGAGTATGAAAATATCTTTTAGATTTTTTAAAAATTATTTTTCAGTTATTTTTTAGTTCTTTTGGATATATACTCAGAAGTTAAATTGCTGGATCATATGGTAATTCTATTTTTTTAAAGATATTTATTTATTTATTTATTTATTTATGAGAGACAGAGAGTGGAGGGAGGGGCAGAGAGAGAGGGGGAGAGAGAGAATTTCAAGCAGACTCCCCGCTGAGTGTGGAGCCCGACACAGGGCTCCATCTCACCACCCTGAGATCATGACCTCAGCTGAAATCAAGAGTCAGACCCTTGACTGACTGAGCCACCCAGGTGTTCCCTGGTAATTCTATTTTTTTTTTAAAGATTTTATTTATTTATTTGAGAGAGAGAATGAGAGAGAGAGAGCACATGAGAGCGGGGAGGGTCAGAGGGAGAAGCAAACTCCCTGCTGAGCAAGGAGCCCGATGCGGGACTTGATCCTGGGACTCCAGGATCATGACCTGAGCCGAAGGCAGTCACTTAACCAACTGAGCCACCCAGGCACCCTGGTAATTCTATTTTTAATTTTTTGAGGGACTATCACACTGTTTTCCATAGAGGCTTCACTATTTGACATTACCACCAATAGCAGACAAGGGTTCCAATATTCCACATCCTCACCAAAACTTGGTTTAGTTTTTTTGATATTAGCTATCCTAATTGGTATGAGGTGATATCTCATTATGGTTTGGATTTACATTTACCTAATGAAGTATTTTTTTAAATATTTTACTTAACATTAGGTGAAAAAGAATTATTGATGTCACTGTTTAAAAAACACAAAGAGGGGGCACCTGGGTGGGTCAGTCAGTTAAGTGATCTGACTTCAGCTCAGGTTATGATCAGAGGGTTCCTGGATCAAGCCCCACTTTGGGCTCCCTGCTCAGCATGGAGTCTGCTTCTGCCTCTCCCTCTGCCTCTCCCTCTTCCTCTCCCACTGGCTCATGCTCTCTCCCTCTCTCTCTCGCTCTCAAATAAATACAGAAAATCTTAAAAAAATAAATAAATAAAGCACACAAAGATAATTGTTCTGAATTAAAATAGAATATTTTATGCAATTCACTATGGATTGATTCCATCAGTCATTGAAAGTGGTGACTTCAATATAAACTTTTCTGTGAGCATGACATGTAACTAAAAGAATGCATTCAATAAACTTCTAACCTCCTCTGAATCCATGCCATTAATATCTTATTTCTTTTAGTTAGATTACCAAGAAGTTTTATCAGCCCCTGGACTTTTTTCTCTGGAATGAGATGAAAGCAAAACTATCAAGTTACTTCAAAATGGACCTTATATGTATTCTGCTTCTCATCTTAAATAGATATTGATTTCTGTAGAACCTCAGAATTCTGAGTTACAACTAAACAGAATGAGTACGTTAACATAACAGACCATGTCTCACTCTTAGGCCATATTTGCAAATTAATGATTAAAGATCAATTTCTAAATTAATAATTAAAAGTCTAAATAAATAATTAAAAGACTATGTATTGTATAATCTGTCAAAACATCTTCCTTTAGTGATTTGTTTACATAGAAAATTTAACTGCAATATAATTTAAAATATGTATATCAAATTACTGTGTTTATGCTAATTTAACCATGTTATAAAGTAGCTAATATATGTCTGAATTATCTTTGCCCCCAAAATGATATGTAATTACAGTAATATTCATTTGGGAAAAGAAATTGTGGATTGACCTACAAGAAGAAGTCAGTAATATTTATTTTCACTTAATTAGGTAACAAAGATGATTCATATTATAAAGGAAATAAAAGGAGTGGTATCTAAAAGCATGTGAATTTTATATATTTTTCTCACTTTAAGTTGCCATAATACCTTATCATGTGTTTTTTAATTGTGTGTGTGCGTGTGTAGGCTGAGACTACAAGTGACTTTATTTCACTTAACCAAAAACAAGCAAGGCTTATAATTATAGGATATGTGTAGCAGTTAGAGTCCAAACCCATTTTCAGTCTGTGTTTAGGACCCTGTACCTGATTAAATTGTGTTACATAAGTTCTTGAGCATAAATACTGTTCTTGTAGAGGCTTAGTTTCTCTTTATAAATTCTCCGATTTCCAAGTAGCTGTCATAGCTTGTCTTAGTTTTTTCTTTTTCACAGTTATTCAAAAGTGCTCTAACTATAAATCATAGAAATATCTGCAAGGCTGGCATTAAGACAGAGTATGTTTTCACTGAAAAAAATTATACTTCCACAGCAATTAAGTCAAGGTTGCTCAGGTATTTCATAGTCACTATATGATGCATTTATTTGGATAAACTTATTAGTTTCCCTGTACTCAAAGACAAGGTTAAGTACTCACTTCAAAATTGAAGCCTCAATTAGCCTATTCATCAATATTTATATGTTTCCTAATCAAAAATTGTATCATAAAAAATATTCTTAAGAACCTTTTGAGTATATTTATGGTTGTTTATCCGTGTTTAGTCCTGGAATCTAGGAATTATCATCTAAGCGATGTAATGATTCTATATAGACTTCAGGATGCTAAATACCACTAAGATTCAAAACCTCTATATAGCCATTCTAATCATCAAAAGATGATTTGATATTTAGCTAGAAAAATGATGACTTACCAATGAATTATTTTGGTTTCTTTACCAACATAGGAATCCCAGCAAAGCCAACCTAACAATAAATTAATAGGCAAATTGAAATGTGCAAATCCTTCTTAAGTGATATATTCCACACTGATATGCATTTTGGAGGAAAAATAATGGTCCAGTTTTCTTTACATTAGAAATATGCTGGTGTTTCGGGTGCCTGGGTGGCTCAGTTGGTTAAGCGACTGCCTTCGGCTCAGGTCATGATCCTGGAGTCCCGGGATCGAGTCCCGCATCGGGCTCCCTGCTCGGCAGGGAGTCTGCTTCTCCCTCTGGCCCTCCTCCCTCTCATGCTCTCTGTCTCTCATTCTCTCTCTCTCAAATAAATAAATAAAATCTTTAAAAAAAAAAAAAGAAATATGCTGGTGTTTCATTTCTACAAGACTTTTGTTTTGCTGCTTCAGACAAATAACATAGAGGCAAGTTTATATTGATTTTTCTAAGTAATGTTTCAGTAGAAAATACAATGGATATAGAACTCCGCTTGAAATTGGTAAATTTGCGAAAACCTACCGGTACTATTTATTATGGGAAATATTTTAGAGTCTTGTCCATGGTATGAAAAAGTAATAGAAGTGGAAGGATGACTTTTCTTTCAGCCTCAGCCTCTAACCATAGCTGTGTGTCTCAGCAGCATGCTTCAATTTACTCCTGTCTGCTTGTTCAACCAACTTAGCTATTCATATGCTACTGAGGTATGAGATAAAATTGGCTTATTTAAAATTGTTTCATGATTCTCTACAAAAATTCTCAGAAAGCAATGACATCAACAAAACTACGTTGTTACAAATATGTGATAACAAAGAATTCTAGGCCTGGCTCAAAAATACTTGTGCACTTGTAAGAATTTTAAACATCAAACTTATTCAGAGATGCTTTCTTAAGGCAAGAAAATATTTCTTGATAGTTTCGTTTTTCCTACATAAAAATGTTACTGATTTACTCTAGCGGCTTTAAAATTTCCTGGAACAGTTATATTTTTAAATGACTTATAACTAATTTTAAAAACCATAAATTATATAAACTATAAAATTCAGAAATTTGAATCTGCATAAATTACACACAGTTTTTTCATAAATTATTACACTGATTTTAATTTCAACTGTCATAGTTGAAATTTATACATGTCAGTCAAGGGAATGATTTGGTACTATGAAAAGTTTTATTGTCTTATGCTTTTATACTGTGACTAGTCTATTTACAGTTTTCCACTTCCGACTGGTAATAGATATATACCTATAGAAATTATGGTTATGGACCTTTTCTAAAGGGAAGTTGGGAAATCATGACTGTGGATTGTAGAGCAAATAGCTAATGAAGCATTGAACCAGGTGTCACGGAAGGTGCAAAGACCAGCTGCCCGCCAGTTTCTTATGTCCAGCTTGAACCTCAAAAGATAAGTCACGATTTTTCCTAAGAGTGTGTTTGATAACTAGTGGCTCAAGAAAATAAAGGTGGTATGTGAGTTGCAATAAAATAAATGTTGCAATAAAATCTGATCAATGCAGGAAGCATAGATTCTTGCTGGAATGCAGAAGAAAGTTGCCTAATTCAAGCCAGGAGAGCAAGGAGTTTGCATCCGGGGTGGATTCTGCACAGCGTGGTACTACAAGGCAGCGCTGCTATGGCAAACTTTGCGAATGCTTCCCTCCGGTCATGCATGGTCTAACCTTTACAACAGTACGTGGCAGGCTTGTACTTATGCCCAAATAAGGTCACAATCTGAGGTCCTGGACGTTAGGATTTCAACATATCCTTTTTAGAGAATACAATTCAATCCCTAACAATTTAGATCTAGATAGTAGCATAAGAATTGAGATAAATGGAAAGGTGTGAGGAATATTTAGGTAGAAGACATGATTTCATACACATGGGGGAAAAAGCAATGTTTAAAATTATATAATACAATTTTAACACACTCTAATGATTAAATGACTAGAAACAACAATTCTGACTTAAAAGAAGCAAACAATGTCTGGACTCCCTTCGTAGCAATTTAACAACAGAAAAAATACACTTGTAATTCCCCCTTTCAAATGTGAGCTTTAGAATCATTTGTTATATTATTATGTTGTGAATATTTCTTTGAAATTTCATTTCCTTCTTGGTTAGAAAAAACTGGAGTTTGAAACTGGGTAGAACTGAAAGATCATGACTGATGGATTAGAAATTAAAACAGACAAAATAATAGTTATACTTGATGTATCACTACTCTCCTTTGGCATTTGGTAAAATGTATAACACATACACATATTCCCCAAATTTTATATACAATTTAGGATGGATATCTTCTAGATCATTCACTAATCTCGTACATGCATTTATGAGGTCATTGGTTTGCATCAGTGTATGGAAACTACTTTGGTTTGCAAAGGATAGGGACCATTCAAACGGGCAAAATAACTCTTTTTAAATAAAAAAATCCCATAGATTGTAATTTCAAGAGACTCAAACATTATAGGATTCTTTTTAAAAGGCAAATACACGTTTGACCTCAACTAGGGCACTTAAATACCGCCACCTACAGGTCACTGCAGGAAGTGTAAGTGAGGCCTCAAACATTTCCCACATTTTTGTCAGAAGTGGCAGTGTGGCTTTGGGAACCCCAGCAGCAGCGATGTCAAGTGCCCCGCCTCTGTACCGTCCAAAAGTTTCTGGGCAGCATTGCCACACGCAGCCTTGTAACTAGATGTTTGGGCACCTGACTTTGGCTGTTTTATGTGGCTCATTCCTCCTTCATTTCTGCCAGTTTTCTAAGTCTGTGCTCCACTCCAATTCTATCAGCTGCCTCCTATATTCCCATCGATTTCCTTTTCCTACTTGTGGTAGAGCCAGCTTTTATTGCTTATAAATAAGAACCCTGATTCGTACAGATAGAATTCCAATATTTGAGTCTTAATATTTCCTTTAAATATTCATTCAGTTCCTAGTCTCTAAAAGACCAACCTCTTCCTTCTCCTAATAGGAATCTTTCAAATATTTGACATAACTATTCAGTCTCCCTTTAGTTTTCTCTTCTCGCTTAATCCTCAATCATTTAGACATCTTCAATCATCCCTCTTACTATCTCGCAATGTGAAGATTCAGTGTTTTTTTTTTTTTTTGCACTTTTACAATGTGATTTTCAAGTTTTTTTTTTTTTCTAACAGAAATCCTACTCATTAAACCTAGATTTAAGTACCAACTTATTTCTTCAAAGGTTTTTTTTTTCTAAAAACACCAAAATGACTTCCCTTTGCATGTACACTCATTTGTAATTCACATCTAATTTAGTTATATTGTATGAATATTTGTTTCACAAACTTCTCTTTTCCAGTAGATGACAAAAGTTTTGATAAAAATTGTATCTCACTTTTCCTCTGTCACCCAGCCCCAGTGTTTTATGAAGGGATAATCTCTAAAAGATCTTTAATAAACACACTGTTTGAGATGTAATCTGAAAATTACTACTCACAGTGGGGTTTAATTGTATCAGTCAAATAAATTTCAGCTATGATTTTAGGGTCTTTCACATCAGTAGGCCTTTTGTCTTTAATAGATCTATACACATCTTTTGGCATCCCTTACTTTGAGGGGATCACCCAGAAACATTCAACAAAGGGATCTATCTTTCCACTGATTTCTAAGTCTTTCTTCCCTCTCATTTCCTTGGGTATTAATTGTGTCTTGGCTAATAATAGTTTTTAAAGATACATCCCTTTCAACAAACTATTGTCATCCATGTGAGGTATTAATATTTTTAGACAGTTTCTATGGGGCTCACAAAACAATTCATAAAAAGAAGCTGTATCATCCAATACAAAAGCCTAGTCCTGTCTTTAAACGGCTATGTCTTCAAGTAGTCATGTCTAGTTGAAAAGTGAATAAATACAAAACAAATGATTGAATAAATTAATTGCTCCTGGAAATAAGACTCTTTAGACTTGTTAAAAGTAGACAGTACACTGTGAAATAGAGTATCAGCCAGGAAAAAAAAGTCAGATCTTGTTCCTTGACTTTTTCTCTTTGTAACATGTATTACCTTATAAGATGTACTCATTTAGAACCAGAAGTGTAAAGATTTTTTGCATGTTCTGTACACTGTTGCATTCCTAGCACTGAGAACAATGCTCAGTGAATAGTAGATGCTCAATAAAAATGTGTGAATGAATGAAGAAGACCATGGGCAAAAATACCATTATAGCATTTTTATCCAAGGCAGAGAGATCAGCACTAAAATAGGCTGTGGGTTGGGGCACAGTAAGAACACAGAGAGAGAAAAGAGAAGGAAACAAGTTGTAGGAGGGAAAAAAAAAAAAAAAAAACAAGGAAAACGGACATCATGGAATGTGATAAAAAATACCTCATCCTCTTCTTAGCATCAGAGCAGTTTGGGGGAAGTAATAGCTCCAGAATATGCTTTCATTGGGTTGCAAGGACTGAGGATATAGTGGTCCTGAGAAATGTGTGTCAGATTAGTCTCATAATCCTGGTCTCAGACTCACTGGGGCCTGAGATAAGGAGCAGCTGGGAACGCTGTCCGGTCCATATATAATTCCCGAAGTCCATCTCATATCCTGGTTAACGGACATGACCGTGACACCCTTGAGCAATCTCAGATACTTCTATTGTATCCATTCTGTGCCTAAACACACTTTGACTGTGGCATTTAGAAAGATCACCTCAAACTTATTTGCACATCTCTGGTGACAAAGAGTTCAGAACTTGCTCTCATTTTGTTTAGTTATATGCTGTTATTTCCTACTTGCCTCTTCCAAGCCTTTTGCACAGTGAGTAGCACGTAAAGGACTCAATAAACAATTGCTGGATTGATTTTCCCATTACGTTTAAAAATCTGTACCTGAATAGACTGTTATTAGTAGTAAATTGTATTTTCAGTATTGCCTTGAAAACTTGCAATGTTATTTTAATCACTTTCTGTACATCAAACTAACGCATGCAAATACCTAAAAATTGTCCTTAAAGCTTTAAGCTTCTGGTTTGAGCATTATCTGGCTGAGCACAATTTGATTTACAAATGTATCCTGACATTCAAAGAAAGAGATAACGCACCTGGGGAAAAGCAATTTTTTTTTCATAAAGCTTTACTACATTTTTAAAAATGCAAACTTGACAGACTGAAAATATACCAACTGTGCTTGTCTGTATGCATAATGGTTTTATGCCACTTTTATGTTTGGCAAAATTTCTATAGAAATCACAAACCAGCTTTATCTCTTGACTTTCAAACATACCTCGCGTAAAACGTGCTGAAGTAGTAAACCTAATTTAACTTCTGTGAAAAGTATTTCCAGTAAGAACTCAAAAAACAAAACATCATTTGGCTCTCTCAAGCTCACTAACTGCTCTGATATTAACACAAATAAAAACAACATTTTATTTATATGACAAAAAGCAAATTCAATGCAAGTTAATTTTACAATAAGAGCCAACAGTTGTCAAATTTGCCATTTGCCAGGCAGTGAGTTGAATAAACCCTTTCTTTACAGGTGAGAACACAGAACTGGTTTGAAGAGTGGAAAGATCTCACATTTGATGAGGCCATGGGGTTTGAAGTTGGGTAATCAATATGGTATACTGGGGATAGGAACCCAAAACCAAAAAACAACTTAAAGAAGAAAACTAAACAGCAGCAAGCAAACCCTAGTGGGGGCCTCGTTACAGTGTTCATTTAGCCCAGTCACCTCCCAAGCACCAGGGTATGTAGCCAGCCCACGACAGAGCTTCTCTCTGTTTGCTGGGGCAGGAGAGGGAGGTAGGCGCTCGGGGTTACCTTTGTATGACTCCGTATTAAAGAAATGTTACATGTTTGGCTGGTATAAGATATACCACCTTAAAATTCATACATCATACCCACCTAAGCTCTGCCTTAAACCTAAATTGGGCCTTTCTAAAACTCTTCCCAGTAAAGACACAGTATGGAAATTAAAATAAACTGTTTTTCAAAGTGAAATTACTGAGATTTAATTTAGTTAACCTATATTATCTCAATAGAAAATTCCATATTTTTCAATGAAAACATATATATATATAGTTTTGGACATATATATGACTTATTGTTGGCAGTATGTAAAATCATACCTTATTGATTTTTTTAATTTCAATTTTTTATGATACATGGATATTATTCATAGAAATGAGTAAAAAATAATTGCTTAATATCCCTTTTGTACCAAGTTATTTCTATCTTTTATTTTCCTCAACCATAGAAGGAGACACTATTTAGTATTCATGTTAAGTTTCCTTTAAATTTTTTTGTTTTGTAATAAATTTATGTTTACACAAAAGAGGCAAAGGCAGTATGGAGTATATTCAAGTACTCTTCACAAGTTTTCCTTAATATTAGTAACTTCCATAATTATGGTGTATCTGAGAAAACTAAGGAATTAAATTGGTACATTACTATGAACTAAACTACAGACTTTTTCTGGATTTCATCAGTTTTTCCACTAATGCCCTTTCTTTGTGTAAAGATTCAATCTACAATATACCGCATTTAGCATGCTATACTTTTCATTTGTTTTATAGATTTATAATGTAATATAAATTATTCATATTTTATTTTCAATAACAAATACTATTCTTAATCATTATTTCCCAAAGGTTATGAGAATAATACCTCCATCTATATCTTAATACATATATATATATGTATACAGCCTATATAACACATATAATCTTAGATACATAATATATAGGTTACATATTATATATATATCTTGCATGCTATAAAACTATAAAACTATAGCACTACTATATATATAAAATAGTATGTATATATATTTTTATATACATATATAAAAATGCATGTATATGTGTCTGAGTTTGTATCTCCTGCCAAATAAATTTGAAAAAATTGCATAGTATCGTACTTTCTTGTGGAAAGATACAACATTAATAAACATAAATATAAAAACTGAGAAGTCACATAGTAGATAAATATTTTTAACTTGATGAAATTCATAATTCCTTCTACCTGAATTCTACTTTTTAAGTTATAAATATAAATACTTATATAGTCTGTGGTCCATAAAATACAATGGGGATAATATTCTATTTTCATAATTTACTGTATCATATCATTCTTTACATTGTAATATAAAGGCATGTAATTGAGTGTACAGCCATTTTTTAATTTTCAAAATCAGTTTAAATGAATGAAAGCATTCTTTGAAGATGCTCACCATAAAATATTAGATTAGATTAAAAAAATAATTACTTGTAACTTTGTGGTTAAGTTCATGGATATGAGGGCAGATAATCTGCTGGGAATCCCAGCATTATCATTTCCAAGTAACCTTGGGAAAATTAGTTAATCTCTTTAAGCCTTCATCTTCTTACCTGTAAAATTGAGTTAATTATAATATCTACTTCATAGGATTATTGGAAGGATTAGAGTAGTAAATTCATATAAAACATTTAAAATAGTGACATGCAAATAATAAGTACTGTTATTTTTATATATCAATTTTATATATATGTGCTATTAATGATCAGTTTTTTATACCACAGCATACTTTCACATTATCTTATTTACTATTTCAAATATTATGTTATTTTTCCTTCCTGTATCACAATACTAAAGATAAATTAAATTGATCTATTTAACTGAAGCTTGTTATTTATCTCCATGCAATTCTTTAATAATACCCAGAAATATGTAGCAATATGCAAAATTAGATTACAAACTTCTGCACTGTAGTGTTTAAAAAGACTTATTACAACGCCTTTTTAAAAATTCTCAATTATAATAGCTTTTCCTGTATAATGTTTCAGGCTTTTCAGTGTTTGAAATAGAATCAATCAATAAAATTTTAAAAAGCTAAACAGTAGGGGAGATCTTCACAAAGTTTCTAAGTTTGTATAACTGCCTTCGAGAAAATCATGGAAACCCCACAGATAAAGAGACTTATGTATGTGTGTACTCATGCTCTAGAAAGGTCAGCAAATTCATGTTAGTTTTTGTTCTTAGTTTATTCTATTCTTTTCCCACTTTTACAAATAATCACTCTGAAACTCATGGCAAAGATGAAAGAATAAGTAGGACATCCTCTGGAGAACATTTTCTTACACAAATTCAAGATAATTTCAGAACAGGCTAATTTTTTTGAGTTTAATGCAGCACTCTTCAAACAATAAGGAACATCTTTAGGGATAACAACTTTCAAATTATTTAATTGCCACTTCTCGTAGATACATAAGACATTTAGAAAGATTGAAGGAGAAAAACATGATAAACCTAAAATGAAAGACTATCTGGTCTTTAAATAAAAGGTCACGGTCAAAAATCACTGGTAATATGAAATTGTTCTCTCAAGGAACCAGAAAGACCAATGTGGAGGCTGTTGCAATAATTCAGGCAGAAAGGAATGAAGGAAGTTTGATGTGTTTAAGAGGTGTGACTTGGTGACTAGATTTTGTAAAGTATAGAAAAAAGAAAAATACAGACCGCCAAGATTCATATCTGGTTTCACCTTTGATCCAGGGAACAAAACCTACAGCTGATAACTGCCATGAATTTCAATGATCTTTTGAACATCACTCTCCTGATTTTCCACTGAATTATGAGAGCAAAAAGCTGTGTTTATAATATTCGAGAATGTAGGCATGTGTTCATATAATGAGATTATATATTTCTTGAAACTGAAAGAGTTCATAATGAAAGAGGAAGCAACATGTGGGCCCAGGACAAGGGTATAAGAATTTAGAAGGGGCCTTGTGGGTTGTTGAACATTTAGACTAGACTCTGAAGGAAACCAGAGAGGTTGTTGGTTAAACCTACAAGAAATAAATGTTAAGAAAGACTGAATATGATTTCACTCATATGTGGAATTTAAGAAACAAAACAAATGAGCAAAGGGAAAAGAGAGAGAGAGACAGAGAGGCAAACTAAGAAACACAGACTCTTAACTATAGAGAAGAAACTGATGGTTACCAGAGGGGAGGTGGGTGGGGGATGGGCTAAATGGGTGATGGGGATTGAGGAGGGCATTTCTGTTGATTGAGCACTGGGTGATGTACGGATTGTTGAACCACTATATTGTACACCTGAAACTAATAACACTGTATGTTAACTAACTAGAATTTAAATAAAAACTTAAGAAAAAAAAAAAACACCGAAGACCAAGATGGGGTTTAAATTCATGAAATTTATGGCACGGAGCTGCCTAATTTTCTAGTTTTCTCTAGTGTATTCAACATATCAATTATAAATGCAGAGGAAAAAATGAGGATTATGTCCAGCAAAAATACAAAGTTAGAAATCTATAAAGAGAGACATTTTACAAACACACACACACACACACACACACACACACAAATAATTTAATCATTTTCTGGAATATTATTTCAAAATGTACACATGAAATAATCCATAGTCATTTAGTCTTGTTTTCTACTTTAAGCATTCTTTTATGCACATTACATATGAAAAATCATATTGTCTTTCCAAAAAAAATTGACTCTAAGTAATATTGTTCTATAAATCTGGGAAATTTATACATAAAATTAAAAAAAATCTTAATGGTCGGAAAAACCAGAAGAATTTCTGCAACTCAGAAGTAACCTTGTCAACAATGAAATCTTGTTTTACTCCAAAAAAAAAAAAATAAAAAAAAAATCTTAATGGACAAGAGCATATGTTATTCTGTAAGTATATCAATCTGATATAGTGAAGACTTAAAATATTATAATCACAGAAAATAGTCATTATATAAAATTTAAAAAAATTTACTAACATATTTCATTATATAATGAACACCCAGCTTTAACCAAAAAGTCAAAGTTATAGTACGAAAACCTGTTGAATTAGAAAGCAGGAGTAAGAAATGAATACTCATATATACTGGGAACTATTTCCCTGAGCCTGTGGTCAAAATGCACTTATGTTTACACAGTTTGTATTTTTAAGGGTTAAATACAATAAAACAAGCTAATCTTTTACTAAACATTAAATAAATTATTTGTATACTATGAAGGGAATGTAAATGTTTTTATTCTTTTTTTTAAAGATTTTATTACTTGTCAGAGAGAGGGAGCGTGTACATAAGCAGGGGGAGTGGCAGGCAAAGGGAGAGGGAGAAGCAGGCTCCCCGTTGAGCAAGGTGTCTGCTGTGGGACTCGATCCCAGGACCCTGGGATCACAACCTGAGCCGAAGGCAGATGCTTAACTGACTGAGCCATCCAGGCGTCCCTAAATATTTTTATTCTTATGATGACAAAATTTAAATGAATGGCATGCTATTTCAAATATAATTTCTCCTTATCTAAGGGGATTCTAGAATTCAGAAAAAAAATCTGGTTGTTGAGCATGAGAGGCCACTCTAGAACAAAGAAACTAATCAGGACGCATCGGAAGTTAATAAAGTCAGAGGCAGTACACAGATTTTTTCGAATACATCAAGAATTGGTTATTTTGCATTAACATGTGCTTTTTAAATATTCATTGTTAATAATCAGGTGTGTGAATATTCACATCATCCACAATTCTGCAGTTATCAATCAATAAATCTGCAAATCACAGGACATTATCTCTCAGTATAGTTTCAAGAACACTACAAAAGTAATGAACCCATTTTTATTGCCTCCTAAAGTCCACCATTTAAATTCAAAAAGAAAAAAAAAAAAAGCTTAATATAGGAAGCATAAGTGTTCATCCCATAGCTTCATAAATATGTGGAGAACATAGTATAAAAATAACAAATGTGCTAAGAAATATAAAATATGAACACAACTGCTTTAGGGGCAGAGTTAGGTGCCTTGTTGGAGTTTGGTGAGGCTCCTGTGAGCTATCAAGAGGAATAGGCAAACATAAGCACTCCATTCATAGGAAGATTTCACATTATAGAAAACTGGCCAAAATTAATTCTGATTCCTAAGGAGAAGCCTTGATATTTTCCAGCAGGTCAACAGTATTTTCCAGTATTAGCCCTCCGTGAAACATGATCATACATCATAAATCATAGTTCATATTCCCCAGAGAAGGAAGAGTCATACTGTGTGTGTGAGGAAGGCAGTCTCAAAGACTAAGTTTGACTCATCTTTCGAATTTGTCCTAATGTAAATTGAGGATCCTCCTTAACAATAAGATAATTCTCCTAATTGCTGCTATTGGTGTTTCCACGAATACAGCATTATTTCTATATTACAAATAAGTAGTAGAAATAGGGAATGCCTTGAAATTTATTTCTTCCAAAGACCCATGAATAAGTGACCATGACAGATCTGTGAACAGGGACAATGGTCATGAGGAAATCACAGACACCTCTTGAAGGAGAAAAAGCGATGAGAAGGTTATATAAGTGAGTTCAGATACAAGAGAAATTTTTCCAATCATAAACATTTTTATAGATTGGTATTTTCTAATCCCACAGTGGTATTGGCCTATAAATGAATAAAATTTATTGCAAAGCATAAATATGCTAAGTTGGAACTTACAACTGAGCCTTCGAATATCCATCAAAGCTGTTTTTCCAATGTTTAGCAGAGAAGGAGCACCTAACTTTGCTTAGATAAGCCATGGACACATCCTGGGGATAACATAGAATACTAAATTAAATTTCATTTTCATTTAATTTAAGACCTATTTCCTTTATGAAGACTGTATAGAGTATCACCTGTAAGCATCTTCCCTCTTTTTGAATTTCTGTATAATAAGTTTGGAGAGTAGGAGAACATTCAAAGAGAAGTTGCTAACATTGCTGAGTTATCACATAATAACATACAATAGGTTTTTTCATTGCCACTGGTAAAACTACAATGTCAGAACCCCTATCTGTCATCCATTGGATCTCAAGTAGAGAATACAGAGTGGCAGTGGTGGAGTATCACATGCCATCCAAGAAAGGCAGTCCTAGCTCTAGATCATATTTAGTTGCTTTAGTCACATTTTTTAAATAAAAATGACAGAGCTTCATTTTAATGTTTATAAAAGGAATGGTATTGTAGAGAACTAAGAAAGTTGTGTGATACATGTATTCATGATACGCCATTCAGCATTGTTCTCCAGATTATATGTATGGTTATGTTTAAATTCTTCTGTCATTCTAGGAGGCCATGGAAGGAGGAACCCTCCAGACTATTGCCATCAGAAGCAACCTTCACCAGCCTCATTTCTCAAATTCCTTAAATTAGCATCAACTTTTACAATATTTTTCTTGAAATAAGAAAATTTGACAAGTATGAAACGATGAAGGAATATCAGAGCTCCAATCAAATCACTGTGTTGTCAATTAATCTTCTGTCCCAGACTTCAGAATCAAGGAGTCGTCACTTCTACAATCAACAAGACATCGAATCTTCCTCTTGTGGTCCTCTCCATCTATCTTTTTTACTCCAGATCAGACTATCATCACCTTATACCATAGTTTATAGTATGGCCACTAGAAATTGACTTTTGTTATTATTTCCCCAATGGCAATTCATCATAAATAAAACCTAATTACTTTTTTCAAAATGAGACATAATGTAGTGATTAATTCAGAGTAGAATGTACTACTGGACACATTTTTTTTTTTTTTCCACTCTAAGATTTGAATTATTTCCATTGCTTACTTGATGACAGCTAAGGTGATTCGGGCCACATAGTTATGCCATGCTAAATGGTAAATAAGGTCATTTTCATTGTCATTATCACGTAGCCACACTGGTTTACAAAATCATTTAAAGAAACTAATAAGGCTAAGTTATCAGTCATCCTGAAATTTAAAACATAAAACTCAGTAATACAAACAAGTATAAAACACACAAATTCAATAAAAATAAAGAATAACATATTCCATACCGGTTTCTAACTTTCAGTAATCCCCAAACTTGAACTTTTAAGAGGCAGTCATATATTAAATAATTTCAGAACTAAATAATTATATAAAATTTCATTATCTTTTAAAAATACTAATAAAACTCTTGACAAGTGTGATAATTAACATTTTTAAAATATTTTTTATTTTGTTTTCTTTCTTTTTAATATTCTTATGGGATCTTAAAATCTTTTGCAAGAGTTACTTAGCATTAAGGTAATTAAGGAGTGGGAATCTCAAGTGAAAGCTAAATACAGGGAAAATCAATAAGTTTTATTTGAATACAATGTTCCTTAACTCAGTGGAACCTATGAAACCAATGAAATACAAGAAATGTCATAAACTCATAAATTAGAAAATTGATTTTTTTCCCTCTAAAAAGTGTCTGGTCTATTCCAAAAGTTAATAATAAAATAATTAAAATTGTGAGCTATACTTACATATTAGCCTGTTAAAATACAACAGAGAAAATTTTTTTTAAATGTAGGTATTAATAACAAGAGCAGAATCCAGTTGTAAGTTCCTAAGTAAATCAGTGGTACTCAATATCTGTTGTGGAAATATTCTGTGCTTAAAATAAATGAAAACTTATTATACTAAATTTAAACCTATTTAAAAAATTCTTTCAATTTCTATTTATTTTAGATAAAAGAACATTAAGTTATTCACTAAATATGTAAAGGTCTGGTCAACTTAATTTTGTATGTAAAAAGTTATTCTAAAAACAAACAAACAAAAAAGTTATTCTAAACATAAAACTTAAATACATATTACAAATGTGATTGTTTAGTATATGTGCTGCCGAAGCGAGCACAAATGTGCTTCTTTAATATATGTTTCAAAAAGTGAGAGAAAACTATTCTATTTTGAAAACACACATTTAAAAGTTGTTTCTCTATTCAAACATTTCATATTTGTATTTCTATTTAGTTTCCTATATATTTAATTTTTCATGGACTCAAGCAGAAAAGGTTGGACAGTGTAATTTTTCCACTCTGAAAATTCTATCTAAATTTTACTAATGCTATTACTGAACCAGCTTTAAAAAATTGCTAACTAGGGATGCCTGGGTGGCTCAGTCAGTTAAGCGTCTGCCTTCAGCTCAGGTCATGATCCCAGGGTCCTGGGGTTGAGCCCCACATCAGGCTCCTTGCTCAGCAGGGAGCCTGCTTCTCCCTCTGCCTGGCGCTCCCCCCGACTTGTGCGCTGTCTCTCTCTCTCTCTCTGACAAATAAATAATAAATGGAATAAGAAAAATTGCTAAGTAACAGAGGAAAATATCTTGAAACCTTTAAAAAAAATAGATTCCTGTGTGATTATAGAAGAGGGATTTGGGTTTATTCAGATAAGCTTTTGGTAGACATGTAAGTTTCCTGGGATTGTCTGAAATGAAATGAAAACCTGTTTTCAGGTTGATTCATCAAAAATACACACCTTTGATTCATGATCTTTACCAGGAAGAAAATGATTCACAAAAGCATGAGAACCAAACTTTAATAATTATAGAGTTTCTTATATTGTGACAAAAATATACTAACATATATGCTTTCAATAATTCATGCATTTGATATTTTATGATATAAATTAACTTCATTCCTTGTCAAATTTATTTATCCAATAAACATATTCCATTACCTACTCTGTCCCAGGCTTATTCTAGGAGACAAGGGAAAAACGTGGTTAAGACATTATCTTGCCCCTGGAAAGTTATAATCCAGTAATCTTTTTGTTTCTGACATTGGTTCCACATCTGTGCTAAGTAAAATATTCTAATGATGGGATATTTGCTAATGCCTAGAGAAGAGAAGAAAAATTAAATATGCATGAGTTTATGTTCTGTTTGTACATTCGGTTAGAGGACAGTTTTTTTTTCCCCCCCATATAAATAAGACTCTAGGCTTTTGTTCTTGATATTCAACACAAATAAGTTTGTTTAAATATGATCCCTGAGGAGTAGTGATAATTACATCCCTGAAAAAAAACATGTCAGTAGAACACTGACTTAAATAAGAGTATTAAGGGGCGCCTGGGTGGCTCAGTCGGTTAAGCATCTGCCTTCGGCTGAGGTCATGATCCCAGAGTCCTGGGATCAAGCCCCACGTGCGGGCTCCCTGCTCAGCGGGGAGCCTGCTTCTCCCTCTCCCACTCGCCCTGCTTGTGTTCCCTCTCTCGCTGTGTCTCTCTCTGTCAAATAAATAAATAAAATCTTTAAAAAAAAAATAAGAGTATTAAAACAAGTAAATACTTGTTATGAAAAAAATTATGGAATCTTTAAATTGTTCTTTATATTGAGAACTTTAGCTAGTGGACATGGTAAATGGTATAGCAAAACTTGTGTTTATGGAATATCTATCCATATGATTGCCCGAGCCTCATCATTTGGGTCAAGATTACATTTTCTTTTAATCTAGGACATAATCTCAGATTGTGTGGTTTTATATTCTATAGTAATATAATATCAATAGCTATTATTTTTGAGCAAATACTAGGCATTTTATATGTTATCTCTATTGTGCTACAATCATATAAAAAACAGCTGTAATGTACTGATGTACTAAGCACTTTATGCAGCAGACATAATGAAGTATTATAAAATGTTATATAAAAATTCATTTAACCCATAAAAACAGCAACACAAGAAAAAGATACTTTTCATCTCCATTGAATATATTTGCAAATAACTTGTCTACAGTCAAAAACCAATTAAATACAGACACAAGATTGTAATACAATACAGGGCTTTCTGACTGTATTGCCTAAACTACTAACAATTTTAATTTTCTTCCTCCGGATGATTATTTGGGCTTGGGGTTAGGTAGGGCAAATCTACTTTAGAAGTAAAAACAATGGGAGTTGCTTATCAAAAAATAACCGTGCATATTTCTACAGACATTTGTTTGGTGGATAGGTAATGCTGGGAATGCGATGCTTGTTTGTATTTGTAGTTACCTCATTCAATTTTACACATACTTGTAAACTAATGCTTACTTGAGTTGTGAGGAACCATATCACTGTATTTAAAAACATTCTATAATTATATTTTACATTTGCAATTGCACTGCACTTAATAAGAGTAATCTTAATGTGTTGGTTTGGGATTTCATAATAATCTGTGAACTACAAAGGTCAGGAATATCTAGCTCTAATCAGTAGATAAAGAAAACACAGACCTGAGAGGTTTAGGTAACAAAGACATTTGTTTAGGTTCACATGATTAGGAGGTGGTAAAGCCAAAATAGAAAGTTACCCACTTCCTGTCATTTTTGCCCATGAACAAGTGGATATTTCAAATAGCATTAAAAAGAGTCACTATAACATTTATCTATAGTCCTATATTACTATGTGATCTTGATACAAGTATGGGCAGCTGAGTTCCGTAGGGACTATTCCATCAGGCCATTTACGTTCTTGGCACATTCTAGAACTAGCATATAGATGTCAATACAATGATGAGCACATACTACTTACAGGATTCCCCAGGCAGCTAATTAATTCTTACGCTACTAAATTCCCTTCACCTTAGACTTTTATAATTAGGGCCCGTTTTTGACATTACTACTATTGTTCCTTGAATGTTTTTATCCAATTTGCAGCACTTCCAATTTTATTCTACCATAAATTAGAAGAAATCTCATTAAGAATAAACTAAAAAGAGATATATGCATAATAGGCCATCACTAAATATTAACATTTTATGGGGTGAGGGTCTCTTTCATTTCTCCCATTTTAATATTTTATTTAATATATATTATATGTTATATATAAATATTTAATAATTAGAATTATGTATATAAATTCAAATATTTCTTTTTAAACATTTTATACTTACTGAGCCTATTAAATATGGTGCCATACATTGGTTTCCAGTGATACAATTTCATATTGAATTTTAACTTTTATTTTTTTGCTTTTATCTTAACTTTCTCCATCTTCCATTTATTTCAATATTATTGCACTTCCAGGAAAAAAAAAAATTAAGATAATGGTAGATATACCTGGCTAGGCCTGTCACTTGGAAAGCCCAAGAAAGAATTTAGGTTGTCATTGTTTGCAAGAGATAAAAATTAACGTCTAAGCAACCATAGTATGAGACATTGCCTATGAAAAATATAGAGAAGTGAGTCAAGAACACCAGTTCTGGTAGAGACAAATAGAGGCAAATAGATGCATTCAGGAAAACTTGTTGATTCTTTGGATATGTTGAATAATGAGTAGAGAAGAATTAAAGATAATTAAGAGATTTTAGACTTGAACAATTGGGTGGATAATGGTACTGCTTACTGAACCAGGGAAAATTGGAAAACATTCAAATCTAGTGATCTGAAGAGGGGAAAGAAACAGATATAAAGCTCATAGGTAATCTTAAGACTACCTGATTAATGAATGAGATAAAAAGCAACTGCTAACCATAGCTCATAACTCCAAACTAAATCGTATACATATATACTAAAAATTGTTAGTGCCTAAGAAAGAAAAATTTTCTTTTTTTTTTTTTTTTAATTTTATTTATTTGTCGGGGAGAGAGAGAGAGTGCACAAACAGGGGTAGTGGCAGGCAGAGGGAGAAGCAGGCTCCCTGTTGAGCAAAGAGCCCGATGCGGGGCTCTATCCCAGGGTCCTGGGATCATGACCTGAGCAGAAGACAGACACTTAACTGAATGAGCCACCCAGGTGTCCCAGAAAGAAAAATATTCAAACATAAAGACTCAATATTAGACAGATTGGCAGAGTAAAATCCCTAGAATCTGCAACTGGGAGCTATAGAATATTTTTTATTTGTATATGTGGCTCAGTCTCACCAGGTTGTTTGAGATCTGCTCCTTATGAGATTCTTGGGTCCTAGAAGTTGGGAACTGTATCTATAGTCCTTACTACTAGATTTCTAGGACCTAGTAGATTATGATCAATAAATTTTTACAGAGGGCGCCTGGGTGGCTCAGTCGTTAAGCGTCTGCCTTCGGCTCAGGTCATGATCCCAGGGTCCTGGGATCGAGCCCCACATCGGGCTCCCTGCTTGGCGGGAAGCCTGCTCTCCGTCTCCCACTCCCACTGCTTGTGTTCCTGCTCTCGCTATCTCTGTCTCTGTCAAATAAATAAATAAATAAAATCTTTAAAAAATAAAAAAATAAAAAAAATAAATTTTTACAAATGTTTATTGACCAAGTAGTTACCAAGCATGTTCAGAGGCAGTTAAACTCAATGTGAAATTAAAAAACAAACAAAAAGACCCCCCAAAACTTTAAAAAAACAAAATAGCTTTACTGGAGATCCATGCTATTTTTATCAAAGTACCATGTAATTCGCAAAAATACTTATTCTTTCTCATCACAAGATAGGTTGTCAGAATCAACTTTGTTCTAGTCTTTCTTCAGTCCTACCCCACACTTTATTCTTTTCAAATACCTACAAAACATATTCAAAGGCAGCTGTCAGGTATTTTAGACTGAATACAAAAAAAAAAAAAAAAAGAAGAAAGAAAGAAATTGAACACAAGAAAAAGAATATATTACCTTAGAATTTTAAGCCATAAAATTTTTCAGAATTATGGTAATTGAAACACTTGCACAGGTTTAATAATGCAGAATAAGAAATAGAACAGCTTTTATCTCTTTAAGCTTATTATCATAATGATTGAAATGAATGCACAAAAATACTTGTTGTATAGTCACACACCATATCTGAGACTAAATGATTAAAAAGAAAGGTTACTTCTTTCAAAATGATATGTAAATTAGTACTTTGCATTTATGCCAACGGTGCTACTTTTTAAAAAGCACATTTCGCATCTTATTGATAAAAATCAATATCTACAACTCAACATAGACTAAAAAAAAATTAAGATTAGCCAACATGTAAATTAAAGTGCTAAAATGTTTATTATAAATAAAAACAAAATGGCAATTATATTGCTCACCTATAACTGAAAAATGTCACTTGCTATCCAGAGGGCAAATAAAATTTTAGCCAGTTGCACACCAAAACAGAAACTATTTTAATGCACAATTAACATTTTGCTCCTAAAAAAAAAAAAATGTGTTTACCTCAATGCCAAACCTACGATAAACAATATACTATTAACTATTTTACAGAATGGGCAGCTGTATTTTGTCTAAACTTTTGAACCGCTGTCTGAAATATTGACCTTAATGTTCAGAATTTCAATAGTGTATAGTAAAGTACTATCCTTGCCCAAAGAGAGGTCTGGTCTTTGCCTTTAGCTCCTGGGAGGTAACCTCCAAATCCTTGAAATGTTTTACCTGATAAAAGTGCCTTTGTTTAGTTAGAAGCCTGAGCCATGCTAGATAATCTAATAATGTGATCTATGATGGAGGCTTTGGGTCTTGAAAAATGAGGTCTACCTCCAGAGGGTCTGGAGACTGAAGTTAGCCACATGGGTAGCCGACCATGTTTACAGGACAGAGATCCAGTAAAGTGTCGGAACAGCAAGACTCCAGAGAGCTGCCCTGGTTGGCAATATTCTGTGAGGCTGTCAAACATCATTGCCAGGAGAGTTAGCATTGTCCATGGCTATCAGGAAAGGACAACTGGAAGCTCCACGTGCATGTCACTTTCCTGGCCTCTGCCTCAGACATCTCTTCTTCAGGCTGATTTTAATCTGTATCTTTTCACTGAAATAAATTATAACTGTGAGTATAACAGCTTTCAGTGAGTTCAGTGAGTCCTTCTGGCAAATGATCAAAATTGAGGGTAGACTTAGGAACCCCTATTGTTGCATTTTTGTGTCGGAGTGGTGATCTTGAGGACTCCTGAATTTACAATTAGTGTCAGAAGTGAGGGTAGTTATTGTCAATTGTTCCCTAATTTTACAAATATTAAAAGTACTTTTATCTTCAAATTTATAGTCTTATAACTAATATTTATTAAACATATCCATTGGTCATTTAATCCCTACAATATACTGCTGAATTTAGTTTTATTATTAAGCCCATCTTATAGATGAAGTAACTGGAATGGTCAAGTAATTTATATACTGTCTTTGTGGCTGAAATTCCCCAAACCAACTTAATGATGCTATTTAATCTTGCACAAACAAACAAACAAACAAAAAACCCCAAAAACAAACAAACAAAAAAACCTCTTGAGTTAGGAATGAGTAAAATATAACACATAGAGTATTATTAAGGTTTTAAATTCATAAACAAAAATACATACACTTTAATAAAGTCCTCTCCTTTGCCATAATAAATGAACATGCAACTCAACTCTGTTTCTGAGAGATATCATCTTTAGTTTCCTGAGGTTTCAATTATAAAGAAATAGAATGTTGAGGAAAAAATAGAACTTTGGTGTTAGGCCTGGGAAACCAAACACTTGGTTTTAAATATTCTGTGTATTGACACCTGTTTTCCAGAATCATCAGAAAGTCAGAGTGCAGTGTTTGGACAGCGTTCCAAAATATTATGTAAGCACCACGAAGATGCAAACAATGATGCTTCTTAACGTCCTCATAACTCCCTCGTCTCCCTTGCTTATGATGATCTTGAAAATCCAGTGGGTATTCCTAGAAAACATTCACTTGGTATTAATCACATTTTAGATCTCTAGCAGAATGCACATGAGCCCAATTCTGGGAAAAAAGTCTTAAGAATATATACTATATATATACTACATATGAAATTTCACTTATGATTTGACTGAGGATTACTAATCATGGCACTAATATAGCACATTTTGAGACTACGAGTCCCTTGAAAAATTGACATTAAAAAAGTGTTGAATGAGTGTCAGAATTGATTTCCCAAGACAGGAACACAATTATTACAGATTGTTGGCTAAAATTCAGAAAAATACGCAGTGGAAGAGAACTGTCTTTCATCTCCTATTTCAACTAATTCAACAACTGAGTTAATTTTTTTAAAGGAAAACTATATTTTAAAATGGCAATGGACACAGGAGAATGTCTTCATTGACTCTAATGATATTCAGATTTTGATTATTTGATTATGTTTCACTTAGGATTGAGGCACACAAGAAGAGGCAAAAAGGCTAAAATATACAAAGTTTGTGAAGTAAGGGAAATGATGTCTTGAGATATTGTGTGGGTTGAGTGACTATTGTATTTCCATATTTAGCAATACTGGTAGAAAGAATAGTTATGAAACAGTATATCTTATTTGGTAATCACACAACGTAGGCAATTAATTCATAGTGAATATTCTTAGATGTTAAGCCCTTCAAATCCATATGTAACTACAGTATAGAGGAAGCTATTATTCTTATTTGGTGAATGAATAAAAGCTATTTTTTTTCTCTAAGGGTATAATTAATTATGTAACTAGTGTATATAATCAAGGACCAAATTAACCTAATTAAATTGATATAAAACTTCAGTTTTCTGTTCATATAACTATTTTCCATGTTAGTCATGGTAGCTAAAATATGATCTCAAGGTCGGAATTCAGTTAGCACAATAAAAAGTTTACTGCATCAAAATGCTTATTGTTTATACTATACACTATCAAATTGCAGAATCATGTGAGAAATTTCAGACACATTTATTTCTGAATTTTTGTTAATGATCCTCCAAACTAAAGATAATAAATGGAATGCTTTGATAACATATGTTAATTGAAATTCAATTAATAATTATTTACATTTTTTCTTGTGTAAATCCGTCTCTTTATGTTATATCTGCAAAACGTACATAAAATTATAAGACCCAGCTCCCTCTTTTACCATAGTGTTTTTTTTAAAAAGTGTTGCTTCATTTTTTTTTTTTTTTTTTTTGATCACACAGTTGCCCACGTTGTGTTTGCCAAATTTTGCATGGACAAATCATTTTACAGCTACATTAAAATCTCAGATTGAATCTCTTCCTAAACTCCACTTGTTATTTTGATCATTCTTTGGGATACTTGCCAAAGGGGGGGGGTCCTTTAGATGCACAGGGGAAAGTGAATGCAGCAAACACAACATAAAAGGACTAAAAAGAATACCTTAATGCTAGGTTGGTCAAGGGGTGCAAAATTCAGTATGTTCTGATGTACTACAATGCCACCGCGCCTTTGTACAGCAACCATTTCATTATCCTTATATAATCTAATTTACCCGTTGAAGGACATCAGAGATAATTTGATATCAACACAGTCCATGAAGTTTTAGTTCCTCAAAGTTTCTAAAAGCTGCTACAACTACTCCTGAACCCAGGCAGCCTAGGAAGATAAATCCAAGCTTATAACTTTAGAGTCATTATCCTGAGAAATGTTCATCCACTGATTTTTGAAAGCATATTTTATCCTTCTTTCAACTTTCCTTGTTACTAATCTCTACTGCTTATTTTCCCATTATAACATTCACTTCATTACCTTCTATTTCTCTTTGGATAGAATTTTCCTGTTTTTGAGAAAATATGTTTGCTCTCCTCAAAAACAATTCTAGTCTCTTAACCAGTTACTACTTATTCAGATCAAAGAGTTCATTCATTTAGGCTAAACAAATAGATTGTTATCAGTCTGAAGTCTTGGGAGTGAATACTTAGTACACCTTAGTTCTTATCTATGGCATGAATCAATAAAATTTGAAATAGATATTAGAAAAAACCATGGACATATTTATTAGCTAAAATCAAGTCTATACTTAGGTAATCAAAGTATATATTTATTTTAGTTTGGAGAGTCATTAATATTGATCATATAAAAATGTGGTTAAAAAATCACAGGATAAGGTTCTATATCAGAAATAACTAATTGTGATTTACTGCATTAATAGATTAAAAGAGAAAACATGCACCATTTACCAATTGTTACAGAAACTTCATCTGATAAAATTTAATACTATTTCATGATTTTTAAAAATTGCTAATTAGTGGTAAATGGGATTTCCTAATTTGATATAAATAATACCAAAACCTATAATAAACCTTAGGCTTAATGAACAAATGTTTAATACATCCTCTTTAAAACTGAACAAAAGACAAAAATGTTCCTTAACACCATAACTCTTTATATAATACCGGGGTTCCTGGTCATCCCTGTATAGAAAAACACAAATAAGGGATCTAAATATTAGAAGGGAAGAAAGAGAATTCATGATTTGTAAATGATAACACCATCTTACTAGAAAACTGGTCAATATTGAGTAAAAATTCAAAGAAATACTAGAACACTATATATTATTACTTATACTACAAGTAATAATAGTTTCAGTATACTTAGTATATTACCTATATTACATATGTATAATACTAAACATATTCTAGGTAATAGAGATAATGGAGATAACAGATGAATATACTTATTAGCTATGGATAGTGTACTTAATCTATTAACTCCATATTTACATAAAAGAATAGTCATTGGGGCGCTTGGGTGGCTCAGTCAGTTAAGCGTCCTGCCATCCAGTCCTATGTCAGGCTCCCGCTCAGCAGGGAGCCTGCTTCTCTGTCTCCCACTCCCCCTTGCTTGTGTGAGCTCTCTCTCTCTCTCTTTCAAATAAATAAATAAAATCTTAAAAAAAAAAAGGTCATTTTAAGTTTGAAAGTAGCATGTATTAAATATCAAACAAAATATTATCAAGAAAGGTCAGTTGGCGTGATTGTCTCCCATGTCACTATAATAAGGAATTCATAAAGTCAGGATCACATCTGAATTATCTCTGTTGCTGTAGGCTGTGTTTTTCATTCTTGCAGCAATCAACTGAGGGGCATATGCATGTGTTGGAATCAATCTGAGGGGAGACTGAGCATCAGAACTGAAAGACATGAAAAGTATTATGTAATCAGTCAGCTAAACTTCTGCTAAGGTTCTGGTACATTCCCCAACTTCTAGGATATTTATGTCTTCATATAAGATTGCAATGAACTACAGTGACATAGAAAAGAATAGGACTATTTATCCACGCCACTCTGCGGCTGTGCCTAGGTAATGGTGGAGGCTAAAAGTATAAAAAGAAAATAAGTCTTTTTGCTTCAGCATTTACTACAAACTTCTATATTCCAGGTTGTGCCCTTAGTAAAATGTATGCATAGTCCCATTACTTTCCTCATTTTGATTTGTATTCTTAGAAAAGGAAATAGGAATCAGTACTAATCTGAAGACTGTCTTAAGAGCACTTTCTCCAGCAATAATCTTCAAATACCTTTAGTTTTATACCTTCAGTTCTGACAACTACAAAATTTATTTAATAATATGTGTATAAGTCATAAAATTTGTTTTTGTGGGTTTTATAAATATTCCTTTTATTCACCAGAACTTTAATTGTATTTATAGCCTGATGTTTGGATCTATTGGAGAAAGAAAAAGAAAGAATGATTTTTTTAAAATACATTTAAATGGAATCAGGTCAAGGAAAATTGTGTTTTAGTCAATTGCTAAGAAAATAGTTTAATCTTCTGAAATTACAAACTTTTTAAAATTGAAGAGTGAGGAAATAATTCCTGAAGTTTAGCTGAATCCCAAAATGAGATTTTTCAGGAGTTTGACCAATTAAGGGTAACCATATTGATAGTTACACTAACAGTACTAGTTACAAGGTATCAATCTTTTAGTATGTAGGAGCCAGAGCCAATGCTGGCAATTTCCACAACGTATCTTGATTACATTAGTACTTAAGATGAACATGTTAAGAGAAAGTCACACCATCACAATCTAATAATAATATCCAATGTCTGATCACACAGGGTGATTTATTTTTGTGTTTGCTTTGATTAATTCAGTATGCCATATGGTTTTTCCATAGGCTTGGCCACAGAATATAGTGTTTTCTACTGGCAGGACACATTTACCAAGATGTCTAGACACTATAGTAATAAGTGCTATATAAATATATAGAGTTGAAGAAAAAAATGTATCAATAACAAAGTGATTTCTAAACTCTACATTCAACATTCGATTAAGCATTTGATGAGTAAATCTTTTGTTTTCAGTTTTGCATTCAATAATTTGCATAGCAACATGATTTTTCATTACTTGGGCTTCGTAAACTGGCTTACAAGGAATAACACTGAGCCAATTAAAATACTTTGAAAATAATTTTGAAAATAAGCTGAGTGAGAACCGAACCAATGGGGTGATTTCGAATCATGGATCCTATTTCAAATGGATTCTTTTTTTAAGTTGGCTTCATTGTTGACACACACTCATATGACTTTTATGGTAGATCATAAGACACCCCTTCTTAGTCTGAGATCTTTTAATAGCAATAAAGATGAACACACTGTGATTATTTTCTATTTTTCTTAAAAAAAATACTCATCTCTCTATGCCTCTTTCCAAGAATTGAGAAGTACAAAGGAAGCATCAGCCACCTAATCTCTTCCTCGATTTTTTTTGGAAATTATATTTGTTTTTCATGTTTCTGTTGCAGAATAGAAAGTTTCTCTGAGTGTCACAGATGAAATAAGAGTTATGATAGTTCTCTACATGGCTCAGACTTCTGCATTGAAGGATCAGAACACCACCTATCTCTGGAAAGCAGTTTGTCAGACTGGAAGGAATGTCCAGGTGCAAAATCTTTCCACCTTTCTTCTCCCAGCTTTATTGAGATATAATAACATGCAACATAGTATAAGGGTAAGGTGTACAACATAATGCAGAACCTCCTGACTATGAAGCCTAACCCAGAAATCTGAGCAGCCACAGAGCCATGCCACAGCCGCCCTTAGCCAGGGAACCAGCAGACCCTCCACTTTATTCTCCACTCTGAAATCACAAAGCTGGAAGCAGAATAGGTATTTCCTATTACTGGGAACTAGTTTTATAGGTCATAGAAGCAATAATATGCATTGACGGACCTCTATCACTTAGTAATTCAAGTTTTCCCATTCATGGGAATTAAAGGCATCCAACTATGGCATAGCTTAAAATGGGAGATCAACTTTAAATTTCGTGTGTCCCCACATAACATTTTATTAATATTTGAATCATAGATGCCTGTTTCTATTAGGTATTCAGAAAAGTTTGTTGATTAAGTTATTTATATTTCTGGTGGTTTCATGTATCATGTGTTTCCTTTCCATAAAAGCAGCATATTTACATATTGTCCTAATTTTCTCTCTCTTTAAAAACTAGTGTTTTATTTGAGGATTCTACTCAAAAACGTTATTTAACCAGCATACGTTCAGGTGTGGGTAGTCTGACCGTCATAGCCTGGTTATTTCTTGTTAGAGCATTTGTTTGTTGTTCACAGTCAGTGACTACCCAAGATTGTTTTAATATATTCTCAGTTCACATATTATGTTTGCCTTTTACTAGTTAGGTGAACTTGGGCAAGTTACTCTGAGTTTCATTTGCAAATGCCAATAATAACAATAACAAATGAGATTCTGAATATAAAGTATCTAGTGTGAGGATGACACAGTGTAGATGCTCATACTGGTAATTCCTGTCCTATTTGACTGTAAGTAAAAGTCCTTAGTGTGATTATATACATAGTATTTGGCATTCAAGTATTCACTCTAAATCATAAAGCATTGTGTGGGATAATTTTTTCCTGGAAATTATTAGTGTCATGGTTATATAAAATAATTTCTATTTATTAAAACATTTCTCTGGTATATTATTATAATAGATCTCTAAAGCAGTACAGAAATAAATAGTGAGTTAGAAATGATTTATCAACTATAGACACAACAGAAAAATAATATAAAATTCACAGTATCTCATGCACAAATACTTGGAATAAATTCAGTATCATGAGTTAGTACAAAAATGATGAGACATAATAAAAGTTCAGATGAGTACTTGAAGTAGGAGTCTATTTCATTTCTGAAGGAAAAGTCCAACAATATTTAATGACTCTACTATGTCTAGCAATATATTAACACCTTTGACTTTAATTGCTTTGATTAAATTTTAGTACTCAGACAATTCTTTCATATTGCTTCTACTATTTACTTAATGAATAATACATTCTCCTGGAAAAATATATCTTCTGTGTCATATCAAGCTCTGTTAGAAAGGTTAATGCAGTATTTTATAATGCTCAAGATGTGTGAGGTAGTGAAATTCTATTCAGACAAGCAGAAATGCCAGGGCACTTTTAATAAGACCCTAAATGAAATGCTAACATATGTTCTGAAAAAAAAAAAAAGTTCCTTTTATGAAAATGCAAAGGAAATGTTATGGGTGTGTGTGCGCTCACGTGCATGTGTGTGTGTGTGTGTGTGTGTGTGTGTGTACACGGTATTTCAGTTAGAAGATTTACTTTGGTTAAATTACCAAGGAAACTACTTTCCAGTTCCATGTAATTTCTCGATATTAGTAATGCTAGAGACTTATATTCTGAGTTTTACTCTATTTCTATGTTATATTAGCACACTTTATACTAAAACCAATTCTTATTTTAACATGTTTTGCACATAGACTTTTTTTTTTTAAACTTAGGGAATATGGAGTTGGAATCCTCAGAATTCACCCCTGTTACTAGGGGTATACTTTCCTAAGACCTAAAACAGTCATACCCAAAGGATACAGCTCTGTATTTTTTCAAAAGTATGTTTTTTCAGAGTTATATTGAGATAATGAGCATGAGTCCTGGGAATTGTGCAGCAGGAAGATGGATAACAGAAATTATTTTTATTATTATATTTTAATGACAATTGGATATTTGAGGCATATAACATGCTGATTTGATATACATATACAGAGTAAAATGATTATTACACTCAAGCTAATTAACATATTCATCTCTTCACATAGTCACCTTTTGTGTGTGTTGGTGAGAGCACCTGAAATCTATTCTTTTAGCAAATTTCCAGTATCCACAACAACATTATTAACTATAACCATTATGCTATGCATTAGATCTCTAAACTTATTCATCCTAAATAACTACAACTCTATACTTTAACCAGCATCTACCCATTTCCCCCACCTCCCTGTCCTGGCAACCACCCTTTTACTCCCTACTTCTATATATTTTACTTTTTTAGATTCTACACATAGATGAGATAAGTTCTTTTTTGTCATTGCTATTCTTGAAATTTATTGATAAAATTATATATTTCCTCATGGAATGTGGAATGTTTTTAAACTTTAGTCCAAAAGTCTGGTTTCAGTCTCAACTAGCCTGAAATAGATCTTTTAATTCCTATTTCTTCAGTTCTCTAATAATTTATAGCAAAATTATCTTTTTTTCAAATGTCAATTAAATATTTAAAAAAGACAAAGAGTTTCTTGCCTATTTAGAAGCATGTTTTTATGAAAAAGAATATTTCATTTTGTTATAAAATATATTAAGACCACGATAAGGTATCAGTAAGCATCTATTAGAACAGCTAAAATAAAACAATGGTGACAATATTAAATGTCAGTGAGGATATGGCAAAAACAATCATATATTTGCTGGTGGAAATGTAAAATGGTACAAACTGGGAAATAGTTGGCACATTCTTAAACTCTAAAAATATACATTTCATACAACCTAGCAAAATGCACTTCTGGGCATTTATTCAAAAGAAATGAAAACTGATCTCTACGCAAAAACACATAAATGATTGTTTTGAGCAGTTTCATTTGTGATAGCCCCCAAACCGGAAATAATCAAAATGTCCTACGATAAATGAATGGTTAAGCAAATGGCAGTACATCCATCCTGTGGAATACTACTCAGCAAAAGAAAGCTGTCAGCTACTGAAAAACACCAATGACTTCAGTAAATCTCAGAGACATTATGCCGAATAAAAAAAAAAATTCATTTATATAGCATTCTTGAAATAAATTATAGAGATGAAAACACATAATTGGTTGTCAGTGATTAGGTGGGTGGAGAGGAGGTTGGTGTGACTATAAATGAGTGGCATGAGGGATATCTTTGGGTGAGAGAAAAATACCATATATTGATTGCAGTGGTGGTTATACATATTCACCCATGTGGTAAAACAACATAGAACTATACTTGATGTATTTGTTGCATTCTGGTTTTAATACTGTACTATGGTTAAGATGTAACCAATGAGGGAAAAGGCTGGAAGGGTACACAGGAGCTTTCCTTACCAGTTTTGCAATTTCTTGTGAATCTATAAATATTTAAAAATAAAAAGTTTCCAAATTCTAATTTAAAAATGTTGGGCAGTGGAAGATTATGACTGGAGGTAAGGATATACTTAAATCGATGTCAGAATCATATTAGATTTATATTCATTTTACTCCCCAGTGTAATAAAAATCCTACAATACATAATGATAAACACAGTATATTTAAATTACATAACAGAAGAGAGAAGATAATATTGATTCTTACGGACATAGAATTTTTTTTCAATATCTTCTTCACAACAATAATAACATAATAGTTACGCTTAAACATTTATCAATTCTTATATATCCAATGGCACATTTTATGTATACTTATTAGAGACTTTACTGGTAGGTACTATTATTCTCATTTTATAGAAGTTGAAAGTGAATTTAGAAAAACTAAGAAATTTCCAAAGTTCATTCTATTTCTAATATGCAAAAGTAGGACTGAAATGCAAAGTTTACTGATTCCAAAGTCCTAGCAGCTAACCTCTCTGTGTTACTCCTGTTTGGTGATGAAAGTTTTAATTCTTTAAAAAAATTGTAAATGCCTCTAAGAATAACTTTATAGCATGTATTCAACACATTTTTAAAAAATTCTCTGCCTAAAAAGAAATGTGACTCTTTCACATTACATACTCTTATCTCACAATTTAGGCTTTAGCCTAGAGCCCCAAACCCATCACACCGTATATTTCTCTAACTAAACCTTTTCAAATATTGTTATTCTTGCTAAATTACTTTCCTATCTGCTTGACAAACTCTTGTCCATCCGTCCACCCCTTCTTTATCTGTGCTGTCCCTGTACTGGGTACACATTTCCAATATTGCCCAGATTGTATTGTAATTCATTTATTTGCATATCCTTCTCTATGAGTAGATGGTGAGCTCCCATAGGAGTGGAATTACTTCATATTCATATTTGTAGAATCTGTACCAGGTATGTATTTAGCAAGAGTTTGGCAAAAAACACAGTGACTGTTCCTTGCTCAATTGACCAAGATCAGTATTAGTATCTTTTCTGACTTGAGTTGTTTCCCAGGCAATTTTACTTAACACACAGCCTCTTAAGTTTTCCCTTGCTTCTATGTAGTACTGTATTGAGAGACTCTGATTATTTGCCTGATTTCCATTATTATGTAATCCCATCACATCCATAATGCCCTCCTTCTGCTTTCCAGGGGAAATACCATGATTTCAAACTCATAAATATTCTTTTAAACGGCAGCAACTGCAATTTCTTCTCCACTTAAAACTCAAATAAATGCACATAGAGCATTACATGCATACATTCTATATACTTCATTTACTTACATAAGGTAATAAATGTAATTCTAAGTCATTTCTTGTTCCATCTTTTAAGAATTTATATGCCTCATTTTATTAATGTGTTTCTTTTACTGCAAGCAGCCTGAGGCAAGATTACAACAGCCTTTTCCTGGTACATAGCTTAGCAAAAATTTAATTTATATATAAGTGTTGAGAGATTCTGAGGAGGAAAAATAAAACTAAAATGAGAAGAACAAACAGAAATTTAGGAGGGATATAAAAAAAAAAACTTGCCAAGAGTATGCTGAACCTCATAAGTCCAACGTTATTTACGGATTTTGTCAATTTCTAATACTACACAGTGATTGATGCTCATTTTCAAGAGAGTGTGCCAATTAAAGTTTGTGCAGCATAAAAGAGACTTTGAAAGTCAATCTATCCATCCATCCACCTATCATCTGTCTATCCATCCATCCATCTATCCCTTCTATCACTTACAAGTATTTGAACAAAAGCAAAACAAATAATTTCTTGAATACAGAAGTCCTCAAATGTCTAGACAATCACAAGCCAACCTAGTGACCAAAATATTCTTGGAATCATTACATGTATTAATGCCAGTCATTGCAGTTTGATATGCATTGTATAATATTGCCACTTAACCATATGGAAAGCAGTTGTTGTTTTCATAGTGATTAAAATGTGCATTTTAACAGAGTAATATGTGTGCTGACAGCAATAAAAAAGATGTATTTGAAAGAAACAGCTTACTTAAAGAAATAATCCTCATTAAACTATACCAGGGTTTTCATAATTTCAAATCAAAATACTAAAGCATAATGTCAAAAGGTATGTCTATAAAATAATGAGACTGATATCCATGCAAGATAATTAGTCTCAATATTTTAGTTATATTAAGTCTAAAGTAACTTTTATGATCTATGTAAAATAAAATGAGCTTTTAGTCCAAGTGTACCTGATTTAATTTCTTCTCTATGGACAGGTTTTATCTCTAAACATTTTTGTAAATCATTTTATGATAATATTGAACTACAAAATGACTATTCCTTCTGTAGAGGAGGAAAAAAAATTTTTTTTCCTTCATCCTTCTAGTTTCTTGCCTGAGACCCTCCTGTAATAAAAGACAGATTAACAGAAGAAAAACAGAAGTTTAATAATATGTATACTTTCTGTATATATGGGAAATACACAGGAAAACTGTGTAACTCATCGAAACCGTCCAAGCCATCACCTTAAATACTATTTCCAGCTGAAGACAGCAGAGGCCGTTTGGGGGTGGAGAGTGGAGCCGGTTATGGGAGGCTTTCAGGAAAAGCACAGTAAATAAGAATATGGTTATTATGCAGATTTGTCTGTTTTTCTCTGTTGAGTTTCTAGAAATTTAGTCATCCTCCTCTTCCTGGTACAGAAAGGGAGACACCCTTACAAATGGAGACTTCCTTTATAAAGTAAATGTCTCTCCCGAAAAGGTAACTCTACTTTCCGAGCTTCTCCTTTGTCTCCTTTTTCTTAAAAAATAACCAGCTCAAGTTAATCTTTATGTCAAAGAGGCATATTCTGGAGACGTATATTCTGCTCCTCTTCACTTTCATTTGGAGAATACACTCATAGGCCAACCACAGTGAAATATGTGGTCATGTTGCTAAGCATGTGATATGTGTCAAAACTGTAGTTTTTAAAAATTCCTATCATGTAGACATTTTCCCACTTAAATGTATGATTTCTTCAAACATGGGTTTAGGATGAATTCCTATAAAAAAGAAAAAATATTCTTTAATGTGCTTTTATATACCTACTTTATCTTCTGGGCTGGTGATAATTTTTAATATTGTACAGGGCTATTTAACAGATTATCCATGTTATTTTATACTTTCTCTAAAAATCCACAGTAAAACCAATCCTGCCCTCTAGATTCTATATTATGCCAGATGGTGTCTTTACAGTAATATGTTCTTATATTGGATGATTACTTTAATAGCCTAGCAAAGTTATGCTGTTTTGAATGGTTGCACACTGTAAATGAAGCCTAAACTTTCCTGTAGGGTAAATACTATTAACATGAAGCCGTTTCAAAACTATTTTATAATCTCTTTCCATGCCAAAGTTTTGCACTCTGATGAAACTTTTTTGGGAGATAATTACTTTTGTAGAATATCATTTCAATGTTAAATTGATGATCACATTTAAGAAAGATAAAAGAGAATTTCACCTTAATTATTTGTATTGAACTATTTGTAACACTGAAGTTATACATACACAAACCAAAAATGATTATTTCCATCGTTGAAGTATTTCAGTGACTTTATTTGACTTTCAGAATATATATATTTAACCATTTCATATGTCAGTATCGAGTAAAGCATCTTCTTTAACTCCTCTGAAAGTAATTCTGAGCAATTCTGAAATAATTATAGATACAATGGGTAAACTAAATACACAGTGTTTAGTTATAGATGTGAAATTTCTGAATCAAACCAGTTTTCAGGAACACAACAGCTTTTATCATACATTGGCACTTTCTAAATAAGCAATTTTAATGCAAAATTCCTAAAACATCAACTTTTCAGATGGAAAATTTCTGTGAGCACCATTTGTTTTCCAGTTCTTTTATTTATTTATTTTTTTAAAGATTTTATTTATTTATTTGACAGATAGAGAGAGAGCACAAGTAGGCAGAGCGGCAGGCAGAGGGAGAGGGAGAAGCAGGCTCTCCGCTGAGCAGGGAGCCGGACGTGGGGCTCGATCCCAGGACCCCAGGATCACGACCTGAGCTGAAGGCAGCCGCTTAACCGACTGAGCTACCCAGGCGCCCCTGTTTTCCAGTTCTTTTAAACAAAGCATACATACAGAAGAAAATTTAAACTTCTCTGATGGTCCATTTACATTGTCCTAAGTATTAATTACAATGCATTGTTTAAATTATTTACTGCAGAGATAGACACACAAACAGATTACTTAAGCATAGGATGAATGGGACAGCAGTGGTAAGACTGGATTTACTTTCATACTGCATTTTTTATCTCAAATTGATTTTTGGTCAGTTGACTTTTCTCAGAAACATAAAGTTAAGTGCCATAGACCTAAGCAGCCACTTTTTACTACTAGGAAAATAATCACTTTTGTTGTCACTATCCAACCGGTTTCTCAAGTTACTAAAAAATACATGTAATTATGAGTACGCTAAGAAATATGGGTTTTGTGGGGTTTTTTGACTCCTTATATGGAATGTGATAGCTTCTTTTCATCAGTTCCTGGGATATAGGGCAGCAAAAAGAGAATCTTACTTGTATGAATTCACTACTTCTCCCTTCTCTCCCATAGATTCTCTAGGAAAAATTCTATCTTTGCCAGATTGGGTCCTGGACATTTACTGTGAAGAATTTGGAAAATGCATGAGGTGAAACACTGAGATGCCCTGAAAGGATCTTGACTATCTTATTTTGAAAAGGCAGGACGGGGTTACTAGTGAAAACATCAACAACAGGTAGATCTAAAAGGAAGAAAATATGGAGAAAGGTCAGAACATTCAAAATAAGAGAGATCTACTATACACCATAGTGCGTATAGTTAACAGTGAGTAAGGGACAGGTGGAGCTAGGGAGGGAGAGACAGGTAGGGGACTACATGTCCAGGCTCACAGAAATCCCAGAAATGCTGAGGCATAACAAGACCAGAGATAAAGGAACAAACTAGACCACCCTGTCCTGGGCATCAGAGGTGAGGTCTTTTTATGGCAGTCACATTGTGACCAACAAAGAATAACCAGACCCCAAAGAAGAAGTAAGCCATTAAAGATGTTATCATCAGTCCTTACTCATACCAAGATGTCACAAGAATGTTAAGGCCACAAGCTCCCTGGTCAGTTCTAAATAAAAGACTGTTGGTGGAGGCCCACACTGGCAACCCGGTCGGAACCCCTCTCACTGTTGAGAGCTTTCTCTGTATCCTTGCTTAATAAAACTCTATTGCTTTACTCACTCTCCTTTGTCTGCGAGATTCATTCTTCCACTCCGTGAGACAAGAACCTCACTCTCCTGCTTCAATAGTACTATACCATACACTTAAAAATTTGCTCAGAGGGCATATCTTAGTTTAAGTGCTCTTATCACACAAAACATAAAATAAAATAAGCAGGGCAGGAGGAAAAGTAATTGGAGGAACTTTAAGAATTTGGAAATAAGATTTCAGGGCAGCTGAAGGACAAGAAAGATCTTGAGAGAGACACACAAAAATTCATTTTGAAAAGCTTTGTAGTATTATATGAATAGGATTCTTTTGCCATTTTTCAACAAATTACAGTAAACTGTTATACTAATTATTTCGTGATGTCTAATTGGTTTGTCTTTATGTCTGACACCCTGCCAGGATGAGATACCCGCAGTGGTTTGAGTTTACGTGTTATGATTTTAGCAGTTAGGACAGGGTTTCCACACAGGCTTTTCCAGAGTGTCCCATACTGTGGTCAGAAGAGGACAGTTGGGGGAGTAAAATATTTATTAACATATATAAAACACATAGGACCACACCTGCCATTTAACAGCCGCTTAACAATTATTTTCCTGTCACCATTTATACTAGTTACACCACAACATCTCTGTATGCATGTGTGTGCAGGCATGTGCCCATTCGTGTGCACACACACACACACACACACACACACACACAAATACACACCCCAATCACAACTTTTCTTAAATCCACTTCTATGGGGTGAATTTTATCAAGTCTGGTAACAGAATATAGACAACTGAAGGAGAGTGAATCCAATCTTCACACCATGTATCCAACAACTAATATGCTTTAAAACTACATATTTTTACCTCACAACTGAGATCTTTATGCCAATTTTTGTTTTTATGTTATGAGCCTTTACTTATGTTGACTGTAAGTTTTTATGATTTTTCTGACCCATAAATCATGAGATATTATGTAACTATTACTATTACATTGATTATTCAGATATTATTTGAATTATTGATTATAATTCAGCATTATTAAAAGAATATGTTAACATGATTAAAATGCTTACATTAAAATATCATCTGGACAAAACAGACTTATAAAATAATATTTGAAAAAATTATCACGACAATGTAAAAGTGCTGCCTGGCAGAAATGTATGAAAGAAGTACCCCCAAATATTAATAATCATGAACAGTGGAAGGTATATGAAGTTATGGCTATATTCCTTGGTTAAATGTTTAGTGATTCCCAGCCATAATATTTTTCTTTGGCTTTCTAAGTAATTCTGTCCCTGTTTACTAAAATTAAAAGTTAAAAATACTTTCCTATATTTATAACAAAGTAAAGTGATTTAAATTAAACATAATCTATACTTATAAGCTACAAAGCTTATAGGGGTCATGGAATTTTGATCAGCTTGTTCACAGAAATATCACTCTCATATGTATTAGCACTGTTGGCATAAAACAACATCTGAGCATCTCCTTGAAAAATGTATTCTTGGTGCTCCTAGGTGGCTCAGACAGTTAAGCATCTGACTCGTGATTTCGTCTCAGGTCAGGATCTCAGGGTCATGAGATGGATCCCCGCATCTGGCTCCATGCTCAGTGAGCAGTCTGCTTAAGATTCTCTCCCTCTCCCTCTGCCCCTTTCTTCCCCCCCCACCCCAACCCCTGCTCATGTTTGTGCGTGCTCTCTCTCTCTCTCTCTCTCTAAAAAGAAGAAGAAAAAAAAGAAACATGTATTCTTTCAATCTATCATAGGTCAGTATCTGCACAAGGCAAAGCAGATTCAGTGAAGAACTACCAATGTAAAAATCTTCTGATTGTTTATCAGTCTAATCCAATCTATACCCAATTTTTCTTATACAGTTAAGTATTTATCAAAACAACTAATATATATATATATTTTTTAAGATTTTTATTTATTTATTTGACAGAAAGAGATAGCGAGAGAGGGAACACAAGTACGGGGGAGCTGGAGAGGGAGAAGTGAGCAGGGAGCCAGATGCGAGGCTCGATCCCAGGACGCCAAGATCATGACCTGAGCCGAAGGCAGATGCTTAACGACTGAGCCACCCAGGTACCCCAAAACAACTAAAATATTGATAAACTTAGTGAAATATTTCAGACAATTATATACCAATTATCTTCTTTTTTTTTAAAAGAATTGCACTTACATCATTTATTCGTCTTTATAGTAAGTATAAAGAATGACAAAGCTCAGGTCCAAATTTGGACATATTTGCATAGAGGTGAACACTTTCACTACACTTTAAATAGCTTGGCTACTTACCAGCTGGTGTCTGTGTCACCTAGTCCCCATTGTCCAATAGCAATATGTCCTCTAGTTTCCAATCATCATACAGAACACTCAGTCTTACAGAAGCATTGGGATTTGAGGCCTCAAACTATTTTGACTCTCAGGGACCAAAAAACAACCTTTTACTCTGAAAACTTTGGCAATTTTGCTAAAAAATTTCCAAAGTTTTCTTTAGCCTACTCCCTTGGGGCATCACTTATTTAACAGTTTCTTGGTCTGGCTATCAGTCTGATAGCCAGAGAAAAAGGAAGCATTTAGTGACCTGATCTCTTCCAATACTCATCCTTCAGTATGTCCTTGATCGTAGTACCAAGATAGCACAGAGGGAAGCAAGCAATGCTAACTCTCCTTTATCTCTATTCTCTATGAAGTATATCCAGCTATGCCTTATCCTCCTGATAAAGGCATATTTACCTGGGTTTTCTTACTATACAGGTGAAATAGGCCTTATCATTTCTTTCAGAGCTCATCTTCAACACCGCAGCCCCAAATCCACTCTTCACATTCACATTTTTTCAGTTACAGATATTTTATGCTACATTGTCATCATCTATAATATAAAAAATTTGAAAGCAATAATTATTGAGATCTATTTAAAGGTGAAAATATTGAGACTATACAGAACTGTAACATTTTTATCACTGTATTTTAGAGTAAGCTCTCCTTTTGCAAGAATGCCATGGAAAAATCCACATTAAAAAAAAGATTCAAATTCAGATAGATCAAAATATGAACTATTCAATGTCCTCCAAAAGCAAAGTTTTAATGGTTATGCTGGCCTTTTCTGATGAGTCTAATAGATGCCATGAAGAACTTGTGATTTGTTTGTGTTTGATTAAATATGTGACATGAAGACGTGAGGAAATTTGCTTTTCTAGGAATGGCATTGTTATTGATTTGGGGTGGGACAGTGGGCTTCTTACTAAATGCACTCTCTTATTAGCTCTTTGGAATAGTTCACAAATTGCAAAAGTCATCTCTGAAAATAAACAGTGCTAGCTTTTATCTATCTGATCAAATCTAAACATGTTTTAACATACAAAATGAAACAAAATATGGTAACAATTATAAGACTCAGAAATGCAGTTTCTAGATGTATAAACAATGCATACTAATAATTTGTAAATATGAAAATAAAATGGAAAAATTTAAGTGCTGGCAGCAAGGGAACTGTGTATGCAAGTGAATGTGATTTTGTTTTTGCTGATTTGAGATTGTCAGATGAGATGAACAGTAAGTAATGTAAGAAGAAGACATCTGAATCTTTCTGGATGGCTTTTCTGTTTTTAGTCAGACAAGGCAAGCATTCAGAAATGGTCACACAGTTCCAACACGATTTTACGATACACCACTTTATATATGGTATAAAAGTAATTCTAGCTAATCAGAGGTGTTTAGAGGTAAAAAAAAAAAAATTAAAATACAGTGGAATGATTTATTATAACTGTTAAGGTATAACCAATAAAATCTCTATACAAGTATTTTCTAAACAAAATCTTACTGCTTAGCCTGTTCTTTAGTGAGCATCTGCACATCACTACAATGTCTCAAAATGACCTTATTTAATTCCTCATGTGTATTAACTTGAATATGAAATAACCCAAATAAAAATTTCATTTCCATCTCAAAAGGCGCATCATTTCCTTTTTGGCATTAAGGACAATTTTCCATTGCCTTGCACTGAATATGCATTTTTTATCTATACGTGGGAAAAGAACAATAATAGTATAAAAGGCAGTATTTAATAGTTGAGTATTAGATATGTACCTTTTATAATGAAATATCTAAGAAATGAATGTATCATTAACATTTTTGTTGTCTTGGATTATCAGTAATATTCCTGAAATGAAATCAGACTTATAATTTTCTTTCCTCTCAAAATATTATCCAAATATGAGAAGTAGACACTGTAAGAATGGAACAGTATATGGTGCATAGTTACTGTTTTGAGGAGCTTATGCTATAAGGGGAAAAATATAAAATACAACTATGACTACTAAGATAAGTTTCATTAGGGTGTCATACACAATCTCTCACTCATAGAAGAAAGGCAGCATTTTTTTCAATACTGAAATGAGAGGTTTCATCAAGAGAGATTCCTACATAATTATGGGAATTGAAGCAAGGGTTGGATCCTTTTACCAGCTAAGTTTAAATTGCAGAAAACAAAATCCAATTTAGCTATGTTAAGTAAACAGGGCTTATAATATAGGGAACTAGATGCATATCAAGTGAGTTGAGAGTATGGAGGATAGGCTTGCCCAGGAATGGCTCCCAGAATAACACACAGAGCTGGCTTGTAAAGAAAATAGCAATCTTTGTCATAGTCAAAAGGCTGAGAAATCAAGAAGCAGTATCCCAACTGTTGGCACAGAATCACACCACCTCAGAGCCCAAGAAGGTAAAAACATGGGGATTCTTCCGCTGTGTCAAGAAAAAGAAGATGGGATGACAAATATAAATTAGACGCAGATATCTCATTTCTTCTAATAAATGCTATTTGAACTTCTAGTGTGAAGCCCACAAAGAAATATAAACATTGTATATTTATATAAATTGTATATATAAAAGAAATAAAAAATAATTCCTATAAATTATGCACATATATATATAATGTTATTGTTGTGTAGGCTTTTATGGTGAAAACGGCTGGCATTAAAATATATAATACTACAAAAAAAGGGAAAAATTAAAGAAAGGAAAGCTATATACTATAAAGCTTATATTTAGAGCAGAGAATTAAAAAAAGTTCATTTCAACAACAAGTAAACTTCTACTTATCTGGAAATCACCTTTAGAGATCATCTATTACTATGTCTCATTTATTAAAATAATTCTTTTTAATATTATTTTTGGCCTCCAAAAGAAGAGCATCAGTTGTCTTCTTAAAATCATTTAGTATACTGAACTCTACATTCATATACAATATGTACCATTTTTGATTATATCAAATACACAAAAGTACTTCTTATATTCAACCGATGTTCGCCTTATTAAATCTCCACTCATTTACAGGACTGCCCTCAGAGTAACAGTAGAAACACAAAAAACATGTCCAGAGAAGACAGACATATGTATATATTTTCAAATGATTTAATATTCAATACGATTAAAATATATAAATGCAGTTTAAATACATTTCCAATTGTGTTAGTTGGGTTTTGCAGAAAAAGACAATCAACAAAATCATAGAGGAGATATATATATGTATATATATGTATTTTTTCTCATAAATAAAGAGATTTATTATAAGGCATTGGCTCACATGATTATGAAGGCTGAGAAGTCCCATGATCTGCCATCTGCAAGCTTGAACCCCAGGAAAATCAGTTGTGTAGTTTGAAGGATTGAATACCATAGAGCCAAAGGTGTAGATTCCAGCCTTAAGGACTGAGAACCAGGAGTGCTGAAGGTAGAAGACTAATGTCTAGCTCAAGCAATCAGGCAGAGAGAGAGAGAGAGAGAGAGAGAGTTCAACATTCCTCTGTCTTTTTGTTCTATTCAGGCCCTCAAGGGATTGGATGGTGCCCACCCACATTGTGGAGAGCCATCTGCTTTACTCAGCAGACCAATTCAAATGCTAATGCTTTCCAGAGACACCCACACAGACACACCCAGGAATAATGTTTAACCAGATATTCGGGCATCCCTTGGCCCAGTTAAATTTACACATAAAATTAACCATTACACCAATATATCTTCATTATCTATAGTACTTGGATTCATTTGTGAAGGTAAAAGAAGATCCTAAGAGAACTTGCTTCTTCAGGTAAAAGACTACTTTCAGAGAGTCAAAACAGACTTGGACAGTTCTGAGGCCAGCCTTCACACCAAGAGAAATCGGGCAATACTCCAAATGGCAGCACAAAGCCTCCTCATCAACTCTTTCCGTATCACAGCAGACACTAACAAGGTCATTCCATGTGGTGATACATTTCTCAAGAAAACAAAATTGTTGGGCGCCTGGGTAGCTCAGTTGGTTAAAGGACTGCCTTCAGCTCAGGTCGTGATCCTGGAGTCCAGGGATCGAGTCCCACATCGGGCTCCTTGCTCAGCAGGGAGTCTGCTTCTCCCTCTGACCCTACCCCCTCTTGTGCTCTCTCTCTCTCTCTCTCTCAAATAAATTTAAAAAAAAGAAAAAAAAAAAAAAGAAAACAAAATTGTTGAAGTAACAGACAGGGTGTACAAGGAGATTGGATTTGGTGTTCAGGAAAGTTCTGTCTGGGAAGATGGTGTTCACGTGAGCTGAAAACTGATTGACAAGAGGGGACCAGCCCTGTGAAGTCTCAACGGTAGTAAGGCTAGAGTTTCAAGAGTGTGAAGTGGAAGAGGGGATTGGAGTAGTAAGCAGGTCTTGGAATGACTTAAAATAAAGAAGTTTGAATGTCATTCTTGGTGTACCTACATGTCATCAAAGCCAGATGCCCAGCTGTGTGACCCACCAAGCCCTAGGTTGGGCATGCACAACAGCACTACATCATTAAGTGAAAGCGCTATACAAGAAAGCAGGCACAAGCAGGCCCTGTAGGCACAATTAAGTTACCTGAAAAAGCTGCCCAAATGCCCATGGTCTATACTCCTGCTATGCTCTTCTCTCTCTCAGTGTGAACCTATGGCCTTCCAGGAACTTCTCTTCAATTGGTTGACAGAGGAAGAAGAGACTTGGGCCTGATTTGCAGATGGTTTGTCATGATATGCAAGGTCCTGAAAGTAGACAGCTTATAGAACAGCAGCCCCTTTCTAGAGCATCCCTGAAGAACACGATGAAGGGAAATCTTCCCAATGGGAAGAACTTTGAGCAGCACACCTGCTTGTTCATTTTGCTTGGCTAGCGAAATGGCCAGACATGCGGTTACATACCCGATTTATGAATTGTGGCCAATGGTTTGGCAGGATGGTCAGGGACTTGGAAGGGATGGGACTGGAAAATTGGTGACAAGGAAATCTGGGGAAGAGGAATGTGAATAGCTCTCTGTGAATGGGCAAAAAATGTGATGACATTTGTGTTCCACATGAATGCCCATCAAAGAATCATTTCAGCAGAGGAGGATTTTAATTATCAAGTGACTAGGATGACCTGTTCTGTGGATGCCAGTCTGTCTCTTTCCCCAGCCACCCCTGTCTTTGCCCAATAGGCTCATGAACAAAGTGGTCAGGTAGTCAGGGAGAGAGGTTATATCAGTTATCAGTTTGTTGCTCAGTTAACATTATGCAATGACAGCCATTCTTTTCTGTTTCAAAGCTCTGAACCAATTTTCTGGGTTGAATGTGAAATATTCATATGTCAAAATTCATAGATATTGTTTGTGTGGAGGGTGGGAAGTTATTTTGTCTTAAAAAATATCATAGAAACTCTCTGAAATGAACTTTTGATCATGCAGCATAATCCTACACTTCTGGAAAACAGAAATAATAGATGTCATTACTCTTTTGGAGAAAAGTCATTCCCTGACTCCCTAGGTTACTACACAAATGACTAAGGTTGCTGTAGTTGCACTCTGAGACAGGAAGCAGAAAATATATTTACTAAATGTAGAAATGAGAATATAAGTCTACATTATCTGTTTAGTTGAACTTTCTATATGCATGGTTAGAATATGGTTACTGATGAAAACAGCGCATTTTGAATTCTGTATTTCTAAAGTGTATTTAACATTAACATATGCTGAGAAAACAAAATCAACAACAACAACAAAAAACATTTCCTATGAGAATGGTATCACCATTCAAACCAGGCTTTAAAAATATGGTATCTTATTTGTTGTCTTCTATCATCCTATATCCGGTCACCTGCTAGGCCCTGGTGTTATTTTTTCCTACACATTTTCCTAGTAATTTTTTTCTTCCCACTCCAAATACTACTATGCTAATAAAGGTCTTTACTGTGTCCACCTAAGCTAAATTTTTTTTCTAGTTAATCTTTCCATCTTTAATATATTTTTCTTGATTATGTTGTCATGTCAATTTTTATAAAACATCATCAAATCAGAAATCTTCTATATATTTCCTACCATCATGTATGCACCACTTGCTTCTAGTTTGGGCTCTCTGAGCAAACTCAAACAGGTGACATCTGACTTTGCCTCAATTTCTTGTCCAATTCACAATCTGGAAGAGCAGGGATATTAACAGCTCACAAGGTGAATGTTTAACCAATGTAATTTGAGAAGAGGTGGTTACATTATTCTTACTTTTTCCTTTCTCTCCACGAGGAGAGTCCTGACGCATGTTATATGGCTTCTCGGGGTGCCTCTCAAGGATTGAGTATTAATCCCACTTAGAAGTGACTGGCTTAATTCTGGCTCTTTCTCCTCCCTTGCCCCTCACTTCTGTTCTTTTGAGATGCACTCTCTAAGAAAATAAGAGCAGATAAATTTATGCCTCAGGCTATGTTTTCTTAGGAACCCAGGCTAAGCCATTTAATTTGGACTTTTCATTCTCTCTTCAAAAAACTTTATTAATGAAAGTCCAAACCCTTTAACTCTTTCATTAAAGGGATTTCACTATCCAAACTTTCTCTGATTTATTTTTCCAGTACTCTTCCACATGAACTTACCCTTCTGATTTATTTTTCCAGTACTCTTCCACATGAACTTAAACTTTTGAGCATCTTTTCAGCACACTGTATTTTGAACTACCTTCCCAGTGTCTCTGTTTCTCCTTTGGTCATCGTACCGATCCTTTGAGGACTCACTTCTGTGTCTTTTATGAAGCCTTCCTGAAACTCAGTCTGGTAGTGTTCTCAATCTTCTTTATATCCCAATAATTATTCTGGATTCACTTATCAGCTATCAACTTATCTTAAATGTATTAAAATTTGAGAAGATGTTACCCCTACAACTCTCCTTAAGGTCCTTAATGTGAGGAATCACAGTTCATACTTTTCACATCTTTGAAATAAAACAAAGTAGTTTGTACTGAAAATTCAGTGATTTTGAAATAAGCATGCACTTCTAAGTTTCATCATGATGCTTATTTAGTACACTTGTACAGCTTAAATATCACAAAAACTTTGTCATCACTCAAAGGATAAAGGCCAACACTTTTGCATTCCATACTGGGACTCTGATGATCAACAGCCTCTCTACTTTTCCAATATTAATTCGCATTTGTCTCTTCCATATAGCTTATTATAGCCAAGATGCACTGTTAAAACAGGTTGAGTGTTATCACTCCTGGGAGGCATTTCTTCTTCCTGCCAATCAGGGTGAGGTATGCCTTCTCTGCAGATAACCCTGATCATTTCACAGACATGGCCACACTCTACTGTGTTGTCCTTTTCTCTCTGTATCTTCCAATACACTAGAAGCTGATTAACGGCAGAAGTGCGCCATGTTTATACAAATTTTTATAAATTTGGGGTATGTTTCTTAATTGGAAAAAGCCATTCTACCAGACACATTCTGCTCTTTAAATTGAATCTACAGTAGCCAAAGTCATAAAACTGATTTATTGAAGCAAAATACTAGACCCTATATTTATTCTTGTTAAAATTCACCATATTATTTGGAACTTATTTTTTGTCTTTGGAGATACTCTTTGACTCTAATTCTGTCATCTATTGTACAATTCTTCCTGAAAAGTTTGATGAAAATTGATTCTAGATCTTTATCTAAGCTAATAATTCAGATTTGAAAAGATAATTCAAAAGATGATGATTTGAGAAACTATCAAGTACTAAAAGAGAAGTTATTTTTATAATGATAATCTATTTTTTTTAAATTGTAACATTTTCTCTAAGATATTTGTAATTCTACATTATTACATTCAGTTCAGTCTAAGTTTCATTGTTGAGGGTTTAGCTAAAATGAGTTATATACTATACATATCTGTAGATAGATGATTAGGTAGGTAGATAGAAAGATAGATGATAGATGAAAGAGAGAGATAAATAGAGAGAGGGCATTATATGAATTTTAGAGAGTTCTCACTCTCCTGTTATCATCATTGGAGCCTAGTAGTATTCTGATTTCTGTAATTCTTCTGATTTGTTCTTGATCCTTTCAGTTTCTTTCCTGTAAATTCGTATCTCCATGGTATGTGACAGTTTTTAAACAGTTTCAATTTTTCAATTATCTCATCAAATCAAAACTTGAGAAAGACTACTGAAGATTATCACAGATTAAGGGTCCATGCAGTTCTTGACTATAATTAAAATATATTAGTATGTATGGATTTAGGCAGATATGTTAGCAGTGAAAAACTCAAGATTCTTTAAGAGCAGTTTTTATTCTACAACTAGCTTAAAAAGAGTGATTTTCCTTGTAGCTCTTATTTTAAGATAGAGATGTAGTTGAATTTCCCAAAGGACATATAATTACACCAGATTTACAAGAATCTAAACTCTGAGGAACACCTTTTGACACCAAGTCACCCTATCAAATGAATAATCATTAAATATCTCCCTTTATTCATTCAGTGAGTCTTAATATTAATGTAAGGAACACAAATTCTGGAATTACATATCTTCAGTGAGGTAGATTGGCCTTACAATGCCACTCCGGTAACTCTAATTGCAGTAATTTGTTCATGGTCAGCAATTCTGCACTAATAGCATTTTCCCAGGGAGACTGTCCTATGAATTTATTATATTTCATTTGCCTTCAGATTTTTATGATAGTAAGTGGGAGAAAAAAAAGAACCTGATTTCTGAAAAAATCAATTTGTTAATGCCCACTTGATTATCTAGAAATCCAGTGGGACTAAACTCCCCCTCCTTTTTTTTCCCCTTTTGATGAAATGTTTCTAAGGCATAGTAAGACTGTAAGGACTGGCAGGCAAAACAGCTAGCCTAATTCGAATCGAAGCTTGACATTAATTTGCCCTCTTACCAATGACTTCAGGCAACAGTATAAAATAACTAAAATACAATCTGAAGGGAAAAAAAAAGGAATACTTACAAATTATTTTGGAAAAATTAATGATTGAGAGAAATAAAACATATAGTTTAGCAGGATGCAAAGGACTCTTGCTTTTCTATATTGTCTTATAATGTATCTTTCTAGTTATTCCCTAAAAATTTACCCTAGAAACGCTGAAATGTCTTTGGCTCTATTCTACTGTGATACCATTTTTGTGCTCTTGGTATTCTATTTACTGTGACACTATTGATTTGGGGAGGATTTGATCACTGATTTACATTAATTTATATACCATCATAAAAAGGCAAACATTGCACATCATCCCCTTCTTTATCTCTTCTAGGTTAACATGCGACCAACGGTACTTTCCAAATTGTATACACACATTCACCCACTGTTTAGAATTTTTACAGGTTTGCTGTTAATGCAGTTCTGACTTGGTTTAGACAACACCACATGTCAAGTGAAAACTGTCCTCCTCTCACACGGATTTTCCAATGGCAGTTTCTACCAGTTTAAACTTTCTGTTGATTTTGTTTTCAGAAACTGCTGTCTTCAGCTGGTCTTTGTTATTGAAGGCTGCTTTTCAATGGATTTACAGGGTGAAATTTGTGGCTGCCCTGATGTCATTTCTTAAGTTTTCCCTTCTTGATTTAAGCATAAATCAGATATATATGTTCTTTATTATCTACTGTCAATCATTTATTTCACTTTCAAATATACTTCATATGATTCTCAGTGTTCCATTTTGATTGCAGGCTGTCCAGAGCCTTGGAATGGTTATGGATTTATATGAACCTCAAGTGTCCTGAATACTAGTTTCTACAAAGAAAATATTTTTCAATAGATATAATGGAAAACTGCAGGACTGACAAGTATATTCTACCAATCTAAGTGAAATTTATTAATTATTCAGTCACTTATGCATTTAACAAGAACACTTACGCATTCATTAGGCCAACTATACATCTAATAAAAATGCTGGACATTATTTTTAGGAAAAAAATGACCCAGATTTAAATTAAGTTTATAAATTTGATTTTGGAATACTGATGTTATTCTTATAGAATTACACCAAGTTTATTTCCATATTCTCTATGAACTATGTAGTCTGGAAATGAACTGAAGCAACACGGTTTCAAAAGATTTCACTGAGCAGTATAAATAAGCACATACTTATACTGCAAACAGAAAAAAAGTCACTATTTAAATAATATACTAAAATATTTTATATAAATTCATTTTTTATCTTCTAGAATAAAAAATAATCCAACTTCCCAGATTCTTTCTTAAGTAGGTGTGTTAGTCCCTTTCTCTTTGTGGATGTGAAGCCAGTTCTTGTATTAAAATTACGTGTTTCTTCTTTCTCGCATCTCCATCAGAGGCACGATAGCATAGTGTTTAAGAGTGTGTGGGCTCTCAGGGCGCCTGGGTGGCTCAGTTGGTTAAGCGACTGCCTTCGGCTCAGGTCATGATCCTGGAGTCCCGGGATCGAGTCCCGCATCGGGCTCCCTGCTCGGCAGGGAGTCTGCTTCTCCCTCTGACCCTCCCCCCTCTCATGCTCTCTCTCTCAAATAAATAAATAAAATCTTTAAAAAAAAAAAAAAAAAAAAGAGTGTGTGGGCTCAGGCACCCGGGTGGCTCAGATGGTTAAAGTGTCTGCCTTTGGCTCAGGTCATGATCCCAGGGTGTTGGGAACGAGTCCTGCATCGGGCTCCCTGCTCAGTGGGGAGCCTGCTTCTCCCTCTGCCTCTCTCTCTGTCTCTTATGAATAAATAAAATCTTAAAAAAAAAAAAAGAAAAAAAAGAGTGTGTGGGCTCTGGTGCCATGTTTTTGGAATGGGATTACAAACTCTGCTACTTACTAACCACGTGGCTTTCTTACCCTTTCCCTGACTCATTTTCTTGTCTATAAAATGAGGATGACAACATTAATAGAAGCAACCGACTTCTATATTGGTTGCAGATTTTTAGTTCACTTAGAGCTGGCACCACAAAATAAGCATTCAATAAATGTTGTTTATCATTGTTTGTAACTTTCTATTTTATATCTTAGCAGCCCTCATCTGATCTGCTCAGTGGCATTATTTTGTGCGATGATCATGGCAACATTAGACTGATTCTCAGGACTACATTTTTGGACATCCTGACATGCCACTTAGTGTTACACTGGGTTCCTTAATGGAACTATTTAAGTCGTGCTGCTCTAAGAGCTGGCTCAAGGCTTCAAGTCCAAACAAACAGTGAGGTTTGCAGTTTGGCGATGGCTCTGGTCATTTTCAGTGCCAATTTCCTGAGGTCATTTGGTTACTAAGATTCAGCATTTCATTTTCTCTGTAATCAATGCATCATTAAGCATCATGATGCCTAAATATTTAACTCATTGAAAGCATTCAGATTAGTATTATCAATGCAAATCTGTTCTGTTATTTTTAAACTGATTCTAACAAAGGTTTAAATGGTTAGAGAAGGCTTGGGTAAGAATTCCTAGAATGATATTTGAGGACTCTATTCAAATTCAGATTAGTTTTACTTTGTCTGATCTCATTACCATTGATAATTACGGATTATAAATACAGCCATATGTTGTGAGCATTGTGTAGTGGACATGGATATTTCCCTAATGATCATCCAGTCCTGCCCTCTCTGTAGTCACAGATTCCCAATTTTATTCAGGTGTCCACCTCCATGCACCATGCACATAATTATGTGTTTCGTGGTAATGTGAACTTATATCTAGTCCGAAGGGTGGGCATGGTTGGCTCAGTTCATTTTCTTTGCCAATGAGTGGTACAAGAATATTCACATGAGCCAACCCTAATCTATCAGTCATGACAGCAAGTCAGCTGGGTTGCTTCTACAAAAACATTATCTTCTATGAGAAAATCATAAGAAAATGTATTTTTCCCTCTACCTGTGGACATTATTGGGTCTAGATATGGCAAGCAGATCTTCTTCAGATATCTATTTTCCTGCCAAGAATATCTCCAGCCCTGAGAATACCAAACTGAGAGAGAGAATGAAACTTGGGTTACACATGACATACTTGAGCTGCTGAGTCCTCAAACCTCAGAGTCTACCATATATCTGCATTTTCTATTATGTGGAGTAATAAATTTCTTCACTCATGAGGCCAATTTAAATGAACATTTCCTATCATTTGCAGTATAAAGCATCCTAAATGATATAGACTGAAAAGGATCATTTATTTAATATCATTTAATCTTTCCCTCTCAAAACAGATGAAGGTACAAAGATTTAGGCAGAACAGGTTGTCTCAGCCAACGAGAACCTTTTATTTTTAGGCTGCTGAGTGATTATGATGGTGGTGGTATATTTCTTTTTCAGTAATGTGATTGAAACATTTTTTTTTAGCTTTAAAAGAGAAGTTACCAAGGTTATAATTTCCCTACCTACAGAAATAAACTTTGGGTATTAAGATTAAACTTAACTTACAAACTTTAAGGATATTAACCTTTTATAATGGTTAAACTGTTCACATTCTTCATACCACAAACTAGATTGTATATTCTGTATATATTATTATGGTGTAGTGCGAAGAATGTTATCTTAGCACTTTTAGAAGACTTAGGTCTTCAAATCCACACAAACAGCAGAGGTATGCAGTTGAAAGAACTTAACACTTTTTTTTTTTTTTCTTTTTTAAATAGGCTCCATACCCAGCATGGAGCCCAACACAGGGCTTGAACTCATGATCCTGAGATTAAGACCTGAGCTGAGATCAAGAGTCGGATGCTTAACTGAGTCACCCAGGCGCCCCAGAATTTAGCACTTTTAGAAGACTTAGTCTTGGTTTGAATTAACCAGTGTGTGAACTTGACTGGAATGACTGTTAATTTCTCACACCTGACATAAAATAGGCCCAAATTAAATCTGAATTTTCACTCTTTTTTTAAAGCAGCCAAAACTCTTCTTTTTCCAAATAAAATCTCACACAAAATTTCAATATATGTGGGATATAAAGTAGATATGCAGAGGACCTAGAGGCACCCAATGAATATCAATATCATATTCTGATGTCTCCTTTGTGAAATCTTTGTGCTCTACTGTGGGTAGTTTAAAAGCCACTGAAATAGATAAATGATTTCTAAACTCTCTTGCAGTTCTTAAATTATAAGGCTCAATCAAATGGAAACCTAACTTTTGAAATATTACAGAATGCAATGCATAGGGTGCCTGGGTGGCTTAGTTGGTTAAGCATCTGCCTTTGGCTCGGGTCATGATCCCAGGGTCCTGGGATTGAGTCCCGCATCAGGCTCCCTGCTCATAGAGGAGTCGCCTCTCCCTCTGCCCCTCCCCTGCTCGTTCTCTGTCACTTTCTTTCAAATAAATAAATAAAATCTTAAAAAAAGAAAAGAATGAAATGCATGTTGCCGACTTTCTATGTGCACTTGTGTCATTTTTCTGGTGGTAACTTCTCACATTATTTAATTTTAGAAAAACAACTAAACATTCAGTTTTTATAAGATTAGTTCTTTGAATTACTATATCTTGATTGGTGCTTTTTCCATGAGAGCATCTCTTGTGGATGATTAAATATATTATTCTGTGATTCTAACTCTGCACTTAGATTCATACATTAGCAGATTAAATAAAATTATGGAATTAGCCATATATTCTGATTTTCTATCATTTCTAATATAAGTGGTAGTTGTTAATCAACTGAAATATCAAACTTGGGAATTCATTTGGATTTTGAAATTGTTTCATACATCTTCCATGACCAGAAACAAAGATGGGACATATAGTAAGTGATTCAACTTCTTCTCTTCTTCCTCATCTTTGCATGTTATAGAAACTGTCTTTCTTGAGCTTCTTTATCCCCTTCACAAATATCACAGCTTCTCTTGACTTGTTAATGACCTCTTAAATCAACATTATGTCCTATTTAATTCTATATCTTGTAATGATAATAACTAGATTTTTAAAATAAGGATTCATTTTAATAGAATTCATTTAAAATATAGTTCTCCCCTTCACAGATGAAGAGACCATCATAATATTTATTTTTAATTATAAAAGTTAGTAATATTTTATACTGATGATGTTTATATTAAATTATTGGAATCACATTTTTTTTTTTTTTAGAGAGGGAGAGACAGGTGTGGGGAGGGACAGAGGGAGAGGGAGAGAGAGAATCTTAAGCAGGCTCCACACCCAATGCAGAGCCCCATACAGGGCTCAATCTCACAACCCTGAGATCATGACCTGAGCCAAAATCAAGAGTTGGATGCTTAACTGACTGAGCCATCCAGGTGCCCCATGGAATCACTATTTTTTTTAATGTTGAATAATAATAAACAATCCAAAAATATCAAAATAGCAATAGTTGTTTTCCATTTCCAAGGTATTTCCATTGCAAGGAAGATGAGGTATGCTTGTAGGTTTGTATGCATGAATGTATAAACATGTCTGTATTTAATGCGATTGTTGCTCACTAATGGCTAAAAGTTACTACCTTCCGTGGAGACTTGACCTTGTCAGAATGGGTGTTTCCCTTCCAGGAGGTTATTTCCCCCAGTATCCAACCCCCACTCCTCACAGCCTGCAGCTAATGACTAAGTCATGCGGGTACAAAAGTCAGCTCAATGTGGGACCAACTTCATAGTGTAATTCATACTTTCCATAGAACTACAGCTCCCCACAGAATCAGGCTAAAAGAGTCCGACTGATACCACACTTTTGCTTAGTTCCTTCGCTCGCCCTCTTTCTTCACTCTCTTTCCCTTAAGTATAGTCATCAGATAAAGGACTCTGAGATAAATATGAATTACAAAAAAGTATACATATATATTATTTTAGTATAAATATGTCCCAAATATTTCAAATAAATATTCACTGTTTATCTGAAATTCAAATTTCACTAGGCATACCATACTTTTATTTGCTAAATTTGCTAACCTTATTCCTGAGAGCATTTCTTCAGTAAATTAGATGCACTTGAATTCTTGTCTCAGGCTCTGCTTCTAGGAAAGCCAATCTTCGATAATGCCAACTATATACTGTTAGGTTATTAAACATATATTTCAGAACTGCATATGCATATATATATATTCTGATCAATTTATGTAAATATATGTGCATGTTAGGTAGTAATAGTAATGAATATAGAGTATACATGTATTTTACAAAAAATTAGTTCTGGAATGGTGAACACCAAGCTGCTAAAAGAAGTTACCCATGGACAAGAGAACCAGATTTTGAAAGAAGTGTTGGTGCTAGTCGCCATTTTACACAGAAATTCTCTCATCATTTGCAGTTTACAGCAGAATGGTACTTTGGTAATTCTAGTACATAACAGTAAATTAGCTGCATCATTGATTTGGTCCTTATAGCAGTCGAGCACTAGTGAGATTTTCTTTTTCTTATTTTGTTTTCTTATTTTTTATATTGATACCCATGGACTCCAAGCTGATATCATAGGTAGCAAAGTAAGAAGGAGTCCAGGAAGATAAAAGGGTATAGAAAAATAGTTTATGAATAGAGAAACACTAGCTACACACACATTGAAAAAAGAAAGAAAAAAGAGAGAAAAAGCCATGTATAGGCATAGATGGGAAGTATTGTTTTTAAGTAAATTTAAAATTAAATATATGTTCAGAACTAAAGTATAAATACATTGGAAGTCAATATCAGGCAACTAAAGTTGAATTTTCCTCCTGGGAATATAGGTAATAGGAGTCCACTGTAAGATATCCTGCACATGTGAATATTTATTATGAAATTAGGCTTCAGAGAAAACAGCATGTGAATACAAATTAATGAACAAATTATGAGTTTGGGGTTATAAAATATAATATAAGTAGAAATAACCCCAGACTAAGAGGCAAAAAAATGTGAAATCTAACAGTCACTTTATTAACATTAGCTTAACTTTAACAAGGCATTATGGACATTCATTTATTTAGAAAATGGAGTGTATGAAATATACGGTTTTTAAAGTCCCACCAATTCATAAATTCTATGACTCTTTAAAAAAGATAGTCAAGAATGCCTTATTCTAATAAATTCTTTTAATCTTGGGTTTTCATCTAGCAATAAAAGGAATATAATAATATGAAGAAATAGGAAACCTGCATTTTAGTAAACATGTTTGGCAGATAAGCAGAAATAATATATGTGCTCTGACTCCACAGTGAATTATTATTATGCTTCTTTCTTTAATTTTATAGGATCATATTTTTTCTAAGACTTGTAATAGCACATCTAAAGATTTCTTTTCCTTTAGAAATCATATTTTCATTTATTAATATTTATATGGATGCCAGAAAGGTATACAGTTTTGTGACACATCAATAATTAAACACCATTCTTTATAAGGTGATAGCTATGTATATTTTTTCATATGTGTGAAAGCATACTTACTTTGGATGTTTATGTTCATGATAGGATATGGAATCACAGCACCGGGTAGGTGCCGAATAAATGCCATGAAACATTCTATTATTAGAATGATATTGGTAAATCTTTAATGTGAACTTAATTGGTTAAAAATAGATGGGATTGTTAAATGGATCCTTCACTGAATAATTAAATACACTTATGGGAAAATCAATAAAATAGACAGATCTATGGTGCCAGCATCCTTGAGCTTTCTTTGAAGCTGTAAAAACTCAGGCTCTACCGTGAGACGTTGAAAGGACATATGATATTACACATAAATCCTGGGGGCTGCCACAAAACCAGAGTCAAGTGTCAGAATCTATAAATCTCCAGCATCACTGACTAGGAGTAATGCTTATTATTTTAATACACTGCAATGAATTATTTCCACTGGATAATTTCTTGTCTTTGTGCTCACAATGAAGGCCAAACAGACAGTTATGGGTGGTTGGCAGTAAATCTACATCTGTGAATAAACTCTCCTGGGATCCTAAGAAAGACTGTAATGAATTCAACACATGGTGCTAGTCCTAGAGGCAGACACATTCACACCACGAGAGAAGACAGTTAGGGTTTTCTAATAAAAATTAAGTGCTGAATCAGTGTGTGTGAAGTGTTGCTGTTATTAACTGCTGTGCCCTGGATTTAAACACACACACACACACACACACACACACACACACACACACCAGTTAATGTGTATGAAGACACATACTGTTGAACAACTGTTACTTGTCTGCTTTCGTCTCTTAAAATATATTTCTATGCCCAGTTTTATTTTAGACAAAAACATACTTAATTGAATATCAAGCTTTAGTATATAGTTTAATTGCCTTTTTAGAGGAAGTAATATCTAATACACAGCTTTAGAAGGTATCTCTCATTTATAAATCAGTTTACCTGCATGTCATCTAAGGAGGAAATTATAAAATATCTCTCATCGTTTCTCTCATAAGAAAGTGTAAATCATTTCTCTGTGTTCTATTCTGTTCTATTTCCTCTAACTGTTATTTCCAAGAGTATAGGGAGTAACTGTACTCCCACAGTTGTTGGAGAGATATATAGGAAAAAATGTACGGAAAAATAAAAACATAAATCCAAACCATAATAACTAATGAAATAGAAATATGTAGACTTTTCTTTAATTATGCTATACCCCTTTACCTATATCAAGATACACTAGATGGTATTTCAAAATAGCATAGTCAACTTAAAAATGAAAGTTCATATCAATATTATATCCAAATCAGACCACTGGAATTTGTTTTTAGAAATATTTGATATTTCATATAGAAGTATAAGTTTGTGATATTATGTATCTACATATGAGTTTATAAGTAGGTTCACTTTTGTAAACTTGTCTAAATGGAGAAGACATTTCATAAATGAAAATGTAAAAATATAATCTAATTCTGTATCTTAAATATCGACATTTAGAATATATCCCAAAAGGAAAGTGAATCCTGTACTGCATTAGCTTATTCTAATATTGGTAGTTTTTTTCCTAGTTTAGAATAACCAGTGGTACTTCAGGGAAAAAGAGATAGGCGGAGCTTTTGAGGGTTTTGTGCTGAGCAAGGTGAATGTCCTAAATATCACCTTGTTAAAATTACACTAAGGAAAATCATGACCATGGTGCTGACACAAAAGGGCCATACAGATGCAGCCGACCTCACTAAATATATATTACTTCAACAAATTATCCTCACTAAATATATCTCACCTTAACAAATTACTATGGAGTTTTTTGAGTATATGAAATAAGTATCATATCTTTTCCATGAATCATTTTCAAATAAAGATTTTGTAGAATCTGTTTTTATACGCTTTACACAATGTAGTTTAACATGTATGGTTATAAAAGTAGTAAAAACAAAAGAAAATACCAGCCTGATAATTCTCTAAACTACCCACAGTAAAAATGGACATGTTTCCAAAGACAGGTCGGTTTTCAGTTGGCCACTTTGGGTGCTCACGCTCCTGATCAATGAATCTTAACTGAAGATTAGGTAAAGAGAGGACTCCTTCAGTTACTACACAAAGGTGACATCCGGTAAGGATTTGTTGATTTAGTGAATGGCTCACCCAGAAGTGCTAAAAGTGTGAAATCTGTGGCATGATTTGAGTAATATTTTACACAGAGGTTTGTGATATTATAAGAAATGTCCATCATTAGAATTTCTCCTCTGTTAAAATATTTTACTAAAAAGCAGTTGTAAGTCTTATACCTTAACAGATTGTTGCCAACCCACCAAACTCATTAAAAAGTAGTTTATCAAATTATTCCTATATCATGGTATGAGGGTTGTAACTGAATGAGAAAAACACAGGGCATGCATGATTTAATGGATGATGGGAAAGGTAATAGCAATCATATTACATAATCAAGTTTTCCTTGATGTCTTTACAAAATACACAGTGCTACGATTGTCAAATTCTGGCTTCAAAAATACACCAAATGCATGACAGGCTCGTCATCATTCACCCTTCACAAATTTATGGCAGGTTTAAATTTTTTTGCTGTTTTGGCAGCACATTTTTTTTCTGCTGAGATACTCTTAACCCAATGAGACATTACCATTGGCTGGACAAATTAATATTTATTCAAGGACCTCCTACAGACTATGTTTATGAAATTTTGTACTTTAGAATTCATGTTATTAATTAGAAAATCTATATATTTCCTTATTTCTAGTGATTTTTAAAAGAGGTTTTATAAGTAGATTGATATGAATTGTTCTTTTAGTAAAATTGTTCTGTAAAAATATGGTATATTTTACTTCTCTATATATTTCTAAGAAAAGGAAAAATCATGCCATCTAATAGCTAACTGCCCAATTCTCTTATTGTTACATTACATGCTGTTTTGCATACAGCCATGGGTTTTATACCATAGAGTGTATTATAAGGCTACACAGAATATGAGAGAAGAAACAGAATCTAGAAAAATTCTAAGGAGCCATTTGTACATATCCAGTTTTTGTTATGGAAGTCAAGTGGAAAGACAGGGCTTTAAGTCTACACATGGTGGATGAGAGCTAAAGATTTTATTTATTTTTTTATTTTTTTAAATTTTATTATGTTATGTTAATCACCATACAGTACATCATTAGTTTTTGACGTAGTGTTCCATGATTCATTGTTTGCATATAACACCCAGTGCTCCATGCAATACGTGCCCTCCTTAATACCCATCACCAGGCTAACCCAACCCCCACCCCCTCCCCTCTAGAACCCTCAGTTAAGATTTATAAAAATCACATTAAATATATCTAACTATATCACATATTCATATGTAGCAAAGATCAAAACACTTATCTCTAGAATTTAGTGCTATCATATTGTCCTCCACCACAGCCCTAATGTTAGGATAAAATTTTTTAAATTACTGTACCTTCTTAAAATATGTTACTGTTCACCGCCAGCTTCCAAGTGCATTTTCCTATTGAATCCGTTTGCAACTCTAGCTGTTACTAGCGTACGCATTTAAGAGATGAGGTCATTGTAGTTACATCACCATCAGAGCATATGACCAAAACTTGAACACCAAACCGCTAAGCCCAAAATCATTTTTATTATATTGTGAGAAATTTTAGGTGAATGTCATTTAAAAACAAATCATCTATAAAAAATTGCATGGGAAATCTTAGATTTGGAGTATTGTTCAATATATGAATATTTTGAAGGGAGAGATGCTTTGACTTTCAGAATAATCAACATTATAAAGTCACAATCAGTTCAAAGCTTGAGAGGATGGCACACCACATGACAGATGCCATATTCCTTATGTCGGTGTATACAAGTGTTTATTTAAGGTTAGCAATTGTTTGCTTACACTACATAGAGTATAGATTTATATCCATATGATTTTATAAATGTGTTAGTTATTAAGGGCAAAAGATCTAGATCTTCTCTCCATAAAAATTAGAAGTATTTCAATGGTATCTGATCCACACTGAAGTCCTAATTAATTTTTCTTCTTTTGAGTTTTCTTAGAATTGGCAGATATGTTGCATATTTCAAATTGAGATTTAAAAAAAAAATAGGTTTAAGGGTATCATTAAGTGAATTTTACTTTGTAGCTCTTTAAAAATCTTCCTTTTAGCACAAAGATGCATCATTGTTTCATTTAATTGTTCATGATGCCTTATCCATTAAAATGAGTTTTTTCCAGAAAACAAAAATAATTTTATACCCCTAGGCAAGTAACATTCAAAAGAGTTCTGAAGCATTTGGTATTGAGGAAAATTTAAAACACAAATTATTGAAAACAGTTAAAATACTGAAATAAGCAAGAACTGCAAACTTCACCTTTCAGTTTGAGTTTTGCTGATGTGTTAGGAGGAAGTATGCCAAGAAAAGAAAGGGATTTAGTAACCTGAAAATCATTCTTTCAGAACTTTTGAGCTTATTATTAAAAGTACAATGAATTATGTACACCAGATATTAAAACATATTGTTGAATTTACTTTGGAGAGAGAAATAGAGACAGAGAGATAGAGAGAGAGGATTACTCCATTGGTACATCAATTTTGCCTACAAACCCTGCCTACCATCCTCAACAGAGAAGAATGGAAAAATATACATTATTCGTCCTACCATTATATTAAACAATATTTATTCTATATGGGATTTATGCTGTGACTTAGAAGTACTTATTGAATATATGTTCATGAAATTGTCTTCACCTTTGGTATGCTTGTCTGAGTATCTTTAATTGTGGTAAAATATACATAACACAAAAATTTACCGTCTTAACTATTTTTTTTATTTTTTATTTTTTTAAGATTTTATTTATTTGTGAGAGAGACAATGAGAGACAGAGAGCATGAGAGGGAGGAGGGTCAGAGGGAGAAGCAGACTCTCTGCTGAGCAGGGAGCCTGATGTGGGACTCGATCCCGGGACTCCAGGATCATGACCTGAGCCGAAGGCAGTCGCTTAACCAACTGAGCCACCCAGGCGCCCACCGTCTTAACTATTTTTAAGTATACAATTTGGTGGCATTAACTACATTCACAACGTTACACAATCATCGGTACTATCTACTTCCAATACTTTCTCATCCCCCTGAGCAGAAACTCTCAACCATTAAGCAGTATTTCCCCATTTCCTATTCTTCACAGCCCCTGGTAATCTCTAATCTACTGAATTTAATAATTTTACTTTTCAAACAAGGTAATGAATTTTAGTTCTTGTATTAAGTCCTTTAATTATGAATCACAATTTATATTTTCGTTTCCTCAAAGATTACAGGTTGATATCTTTCAACATTCACTATTGCCTTACCTGTTGTCATGACTTGACTCAATAAATCCTTAAAAATGATAACAAATGTTGAATAAAACAAATATGACTTAGGTACTAACCTTCGACAACTTCCAGAAATATTGCACTAACATTTTTCATTATGCAAATACATACTATTCTTTAAAAAAATAAAATATAGACGTCATACACACAGTGGCTGTAGATTTTATATGCAATAAGTAGAAGTCATCGATAAAATCAGATCTGGTTTCATTAACTCTGTAACAGAATAAATTTACTATAATTTCAATTTTCCTACAGCTGTATTAATTGGATAGTTATTAACAATGATTTATTTTTTCACAGAAACTCAATTTTTTATCCATAAATATAATATTTACATACCCTATTGTCAGGAAATACAATATTCACATAGAAAATGCATGTTTTTTATTCTTAAATATCAGTGTTTCTGTTCATTTTTTTTCTATCTCCATGGGACTAAAAAGCATCCTGTGCAAGCTCAAAAATCATTTATTACGCCTTGGGCCAGGACAGTTGCAGAGCCACATCTTCAGAGGAAGCTACTTCCTTATCAAAGAATCTCTCTAGAGCCATCTGCCTGCTTATCATTACATCTGGCCAGACTTATGTTTTAAAGGAATAGCTAACTAAATAAGGCAGAGAAGATCAAGCTAATAGACATTTCTGGCAGTCAATAAAAGGTTACCGGGGAAAAATAATCACACATGCCACAAAAGAAACCAATGAGTACAGGATGTTATCTAGAGGAAGGACAATGATGAGGCCCCAATTAGATATTACTGAAGACATGAAATGGCACATATGATAAGGGTACTGGCAATATCACAAATAAAATAAATTAAAGTCTTTGTTATATTTAGGAAGAAAATATAGGAATTTTACCTAATATAATTATTAAAATATATATCTACATTCGCATACCCTTCGATATACTACTATGCTCCTAAATCTAGCATTCTATAATTTTATAAGTTTTTTTTTCACCCCTACCTTACCTCTATTTGTATTTATTTTTCCACTTAGCAACTCTGCTTAAAAACTGTTTTAGCCATTGAAATTGAAGAGGGAAAAATGCTGTAGTGCCATACTTTGAAAAATCAGTCTTTGGGGCAAAGATTCAGGGAATGTAGTACAATAAACTGTGGGAAGGGATTACCATGGAAGTAAGTTCAGAATGCCTGCTTTTGGGTGTTTATCATTCATTTGATCCCCAACATCAAGTATACACTAGGTCAGTGGAAAAGAGTATTCCCAGATGTGAAGTTTTAGTTAATAACTTTAGGGAAAAGTTGCATAGGACATAGTTTGTCTAGCATATTGAAAGCCTGAAAAAATAATTTTTAAAATCCCTCAGACAACTAAATTATTTTCACTAGTAATCATGAAATGAAACAGAATAATGTGGATAAAATGTGTACATTTTGCAAGGTGCATTTTTACTAAATTTTACCCTTTTGGATTTTTCTCCTATTTGTATGCTTAATTGTTTGTATGCTCAGTGTTACTGGCCTTATAGTTAGCTCCCAACATGCTTTCCACATAGATGATTGTGTATCATCTGTATTGTTCATGATAGTCCCACTTCTCTTCCCAGGGATTTGTTCATTGACCCAAATCAGGGCAATGAGATGTGAGGATAAGAGGGTGAGTCTGAGATGATTCCTCTTCATCGTCTGGATAGTTTGTATTTAAATGTTGTGTTTGTGTTTGCCATTGCCAAAATCAACACCAAGAATGACAGGCTAGAAGAAAATTATGTTATTGGTGATAGCTACTTAACTATACCTAGAATCCCTCTAAGTTTTGAGATTCCTGTTATGCAAGATAATAAATCATGCATAACGAATCAGATTGATTTTGTATTTCTATTGGTTATAGCCCAAATCATTGGATAAGATACATCTGGAGATAACAGAATTTTTTTTTTCTTTTTAGTTTTACTGCATTAATAAAACCAAAGGTTAGGCAAAAGCCACTCATTTTTTGTCACCTTATATTTATGCATGAAGTAAGTATGTTTAAATTATGAAAAGCTAACTCATCTTTAATAGCAAGTGTAATAGATCTATCCCATCCTTAATTATACTGTCAAACCAACTGAGTAAATTTAAGTGAATAATATGTTCGTTAATAAAATTAGTTATATGTATACTTACCATTCATGTTTTTAAAATGCTTTTTAAAAATATTTCTAATGTTTGATTTAAGGTTTAAAAAAGTGAAATAAGACATATTCTTAATAAAGAATTCATATAATGGGTATTATAAAATATTTAATGCAACAGCAAACTTGATATCTTTTTCTCAGTACATTTTCATTAAAACCAAACCTCTAAACATTCTCAGGGGATGGAATTATATCAAGTTTAATTTAACAAACTAAATGATTTATGAAGAATCTTTATAAAGACTATAGCCAACAGGATTCAGTTACTTTCATGTTATTATGAAAGTAATTGTATGAGTAGTGAGTAAAAGCCATTAATATACATATTGTCACTTTTTCCAGTACTGTTGAAAGTGTTAGTGTATAATTGTTTTTATTTAATAAATGTTCTAAAGTTTTGATGATTGCAACCTAAACATGAACAATTAGTGATTTCATATATTAAAATGTATGTACATTTGCTTATCCAATTAGAAACTTATATTTTTATTTTTTGTTAACCATATTTAGTGAGGAAAGAATCTCATGCAAGGACAAGAGAAATAATAGGAAAAACAGGCAAAATACAGATGTTGAAAATAAGGTAGAGGGTTGCAGTCCTAGAATTTTTACTTACTGGCTATAAAACCATCAGAATATTTCTGAATCTCTCTGTGCTCATTTTCTTTCATAAGGCTTAAAAATAGTTAACTATCAGATAGGATTATTGTGAGGATTAAGTGACTTAGTACAAGTAAAAATTAACCCCTCTAGTATCTGACACATAGTAAGGTTAAAAAATTTTTTAATTTGTAGATAATATAAAAAACAATGTAGGCATCACAATTTTTGCTACAATAAGTGGTTTGTTTTAGCATCTTTTAAATAATGATTTTTAAATATATGCCACAAGATAGAATAAAATGCATGCTTTTAATATTTTATAATGTTGGTTTTCTTATAGATGTGATTTCTTCTTTAAAGAAGCTGTATATTTCTGTGTGTGTGTATGTGCAAACATAAATTATTGCCCAAGCAAGGGTAAAATAACTATATAATTGGTAAAAATTATGTTGATATTTCTGTAACACATCTTAGTAATTTGTAAATTTTTTCTACATTTTTACCTAACTGATTTTCTATTAATGACTCATCATTAATTTTGAGTCATATGGTATTTTGTATGTGTGTTGGGTTTTTTTCTTTTTAAGACTTAAGTTTCCTAGCGTCGGACATACTCTTATTCCTTCAACAACAATGTGCTTGAGTGAGAATGCCAGATTGTGGCAGGAGTTAGAGTGGTGACTGGATTGGTGATGACAACAGTGTCAACAAACACATATTCAGTGTTTTCTATAAGCTGAGGATCTTACATATGTTTTATATTTAGCTCTCATAATAATTATATTGTTAGATTATTATTCCTAATTAAAGATGAGGATATTGAGACGATGGGAACTGAATGATGTGCCAAAGCTACACAACCAGTAAGACAGGTAGCTAAGATTGCAATTCAGGTATTGTGATGTCAGAGCCAGTCATCTAGTCTGAACTGTTATTTAATGTCATCTGCAGAAATTAATATATTACACTTAGTGGCAACCCCTCATGCAGCTACAAACATGTAATAGCATTTTTTGAATTGCAATTACATGGGAACTTATTAAATATGATTAAATGATCACTTATCATAATATAATTATAGATGAATTATAGATGTTTAATTAATGTAATATTTATATTTTTATTATATATGGGTATAGGTGCATCATATTTATGTGTGCACATAAGCATATACCTATAATCTCTCTACACACACACACACATACATACACACACATATAAATGCATGTGTCTATCTTTTATCTATCTACCTACTGTCTATCTATCCATCTATCATCCATCTATTCATCTTTCTACCCTTACATACATATATATGCACATATACTCATATAGACCCACATACACACATATATGGTTAAGGTGTATATATGATTTAACAGACTACTGTGTGGTTTTAGCAATCAACTGGCTGGGTGGGTGGTGGATATGGACCACTGATATTATTTCACTAAGTTCATGATTAACTCAGTAAACATTAGATAAAAATTTATCATATAAAAAAATCAGATTTTTCTTAATATAAACAGTTGCTAACATGTGGGCTTTCATTATGATTTTTCAAACAGTGAATACTTTTTATCTTTTTACTTAGATGTTTGTGGGTTTGTATTTTTTCTTAGATTTGGAATGTTTTCTATAACTTTATTTTTTCTTCTCAAATTTTTATTTATATTTTAGTTAGTTACCTAATTTTATTTAAATTAATATTTGTATTCCAATCCTGGTCTCTAAATCAGGAAAACACGTTAAGTTTTAAATTGAATCAGCATTCTCTTTCCTTCACACTTATCATATTTTCTCTATTATCTCCAATCTATGGTCCATCTCCTCCTCCTTATCTGCTCCCAGCCTTCATCCTATATTGTACATAGTGAAATCTTCTCATTATTCCACATCCTAAAGTTATTTTCCACAATCTCAATTTTCATTATGATTTCCAATGCAGTTTTGTTTTTCTCTTTCAACTTTATTCTCTTGCTTCCTTCTTCCTCATTGTTTTATGCAAAAACATTTACTTCCTTTCTTTTTGTACTATGGATTTCTGCTTCTGTTTCTTCATTTTCATGTCTTCATGGTGATGCATTTTCTTCTAGTTCTTGTAAGCTAATGTGAAAGATATGCTTTTTCTTATATGCTTCAGAATTATTGTATTTCTACCACTTTCTGATGAAGATGAAGCCAGCCAACATAAAAATAATCAGGAGTAATAATGGCATAAAAATCTTAAATTTTAACAATATTTTACTACATTTTTAACTTTAAACTGTTGCTCTGAGATGCAACAATACAAAGAAATTAAGGGAACAAGACATAAAGTAATAATAAAAAAGTGTTTTAAGTCTTCAAATTTGTAACAAAAGTAATACTTGGCAGTTTAGGATAGTGGGAGTTAAACTCAAAATGTGTCTCCTTTGCATTTACACATAAAATATCAGATCTGACATGAAGAAATGAATAAGGTAAGATATTTTGTGTTGGCTGTAAGTTATATAAAATGTCAAAGTAAAACTACTGATTTTACAATAGATTTCAAATCATTCTATTACCTATTTTTCTATAAGATATTTTAATTCTTTTAAGTTATTTGCTTTATAGTCCATCCTTGGAGATAGTGGCAGAAATTCCGTTTCACCTCAAAAAGTCATTTATCTCCAAATTGTAATACTACCACTAAATTTTCCCTTTACTCATTTTTCTTTTGCAATCTATTTTAAAGGTAGTAAAGCATAAGGCAGTAAACAACAACAAAAAAAGCAATAATGAGGGAAGAGACACAGACTAATACTTAATGGATTGTCAGCTTATGAAGGCAATTCACAAGCTGGAGCAAAATGAGTTCTATGCACAAAAGAAATCAATACTTATTGTAGCACTGTTCCTGCTACTAAAATTTATCAGTAAACAGGATACTGTCACATCTCATAGGCCTCAGGAAACTAGTTGCTCTCACAAGCAATGTTTTTTTTTTTTTTCTGCATAAGTTTCATCAAAGCTGAATGTGTTTTAAGCAAAGCAGAGCTTTCCTGGCAATTGAAGAATCAGGATATGGTAAATATGTAACTTGATCTGTGACAAAAGTACCCACCGGAATTAAAGACAAAAGCCATAGGGAGCTATGGAGATTCTAAACATTGGGAAGGGGCAAATATAGGTTAATTACAAAGCATAAAAATGGGTTCTCAAATGCATCTGAGTACTAAACACAAACAATGCCTTTCTTATTATTTGGGAGGAATGTACAAACATGAGAATTAAGTTGGCTCTGATTTTTCTCCCTTCCTCATTCCTTCATTCCTTCGTTCCTCCCCCCTTCCTATTCTCTCTCCTTCCTTTCTTCCTGCCTCCTTCCTTCCTTTCTTTCTCACTTCTCTTTCCTTTCTTACCCCTATATTCTTCTTTTTCCTATGGTGAGATTTATAAACATCTGTAGAAATTAAGTTTACCCTTTGCCTATCTGGCCAAATGCCATACTTATTTTCCATGTCATTAAAAAGAAAAAAGTCATCCTTATTCTTTTTCTTTTTTACAGATTTTATTTATTTATTTTAAGAGAGAGCATGCAGGTGGGTGGAGGCAGAGAAAGAATCTCAAGCAGACCTCATGCTGAGCACAGAGCCCCACGCGGGGCTGAATCCCACAACTGTGAGATCATGACCTGGGCCAAAATCAAGAGTTGGATGTTCAACCGACTGAGCTGGATGTTCAACCATCAAGAGTTGGATGTTCAACCGACCAGATGCGCCAAATCATCCTTATTCTTAAAATAACCTACTATGCAACTGAAATTTAAAAGTGAATTTAATGAATTTTAATGCTTAAATTTCTAGTCATCAGCCAGAGTTCAGAGATTTTTTTGAATAACAGTACATTTTATGACATCACAAAATAAGTTATTTAAGTAAATCTTTATTTAAGTTTTCAGGGAATATATGTATCTGGGTACAGGTTTATACACATTATCCTAAATTTAATGATCAACTATTGGAACTTTATGGCATGGGGTGATGACAGCAAGCAAGAATATTACAGAAACTGCCAAACAGCTGCTCATTGATGAGCATTCTTTCTGTAGGACCTCTATAGTCTTTTTCTGTCTGATTCTGGAGCCAAGGTTCAATTTATCTCCACTACCCCACACACTTACATGGTTTTCTTTTCTTAGTCTGTTAGGACCACAGGGCACGATAAACATGCAACAAACAAGGATATTGCAAAGGTAGTCTACATTTATCTTTATAGCTCTACTCCCATATCATGTCAGGAGTTCCCTTTGGAGACACTCATTTAACTTTAATTCCTATAAATAGCTTCTTGGATAATTTGAAGGTATTTTCCTCCATCTATCACAGTTGCAATATCTTAAGTTTTCTCTGCCTTGGAAACTTTAATATTGCATAAGTAGAGGAAGTCAAGACATTAGTCAATATAACATTTTAATTTCATTTTATGAACAACTGACTCACTCTACCCTCTGCTCAAAGCACACAGCAATGATAGAGAAATCATTTTAGAAAAAGAATAATAGCACTCCATAGCAAATCTCATAAACTGAATTAAATATTTCATCAGACAGATATGGAAGAGAAAAACAAAGAGATAAGTGGATCTGAACCTGCCGATGAATGAGACTATTATTCCAGAATCAAGCAAGAGATATTGGAATACTCCTGCAGAGAGACGGCTTATTAATCAATCAGCAGGAAGATGGCAACACACTGATATTAAGATGATTCAGGAGGGTCTAATAAAGGGACTGATTGCCACCAAATAATGTCAAGATACAGTGCAAACAATAAGTTTCTACCCTAGAGGAAAGCTGTTATCTCACCCTACACCCCAAGTAATGAAGGGAACAGTGGTTACCAGACCAAGAAAGAGAAGGGTCATGTAATGAAAAGTAGGTCATTTCAGTTCAGATAAGAGCCAATTTCTCTGCAGAACTAGAATTTCTCTAGTCTCTTCTGAAAACTCATGGAAGTATTCAAAGCAATAAATATCTCTGCTTCCCACTTCCGAATAGTACTTTCTGCTTCCCATTCATCTCTGGCTGGGGCTTCCCATGGCTGAACCCAGTCAGTCAGTCAGTAGTCAGTGGACAAGGATGACTACTTGCTCTATATATGGGTTAGTCTCCTTGAGTAAGATCATAATGGACATCATGTGGGTAGACAGAGAGGGGCAAACATAATACCTACACGGATGGGGAATAAAAGTGTCTGGGCTTTTGACTCAAAACAAAATCTGAGGTGACACACCCCCACCCAAGAAAATGGCTGAAAAGCCTGGACTCATCACTTCCTGGGGCCCTGGCTTATTATATGAATCTGATTATTTTAGAGAGGGAGATGAACCAGTTCTAAGTTTATAATTAAGGCCTGAACAAATTGATTATTGATTAGGTATCAAATCCATAATATATCTACTATTATACCAAGAAAAAATTCCCAGCTAGATAGTACAACCTGGTTTGACCACAGAGGGTCAGAAGAAGGTAACTCCAAATCTACGAGGTAAGGAAGAAGGGAGCTGAGAAGGAGAGGTGAAGGGAAACACACACACACACAGAAGCATTCAAGAGAATCTAACATTTTAAAATCCAAAAATTAAAGAAAGACAACAAACAAGCAATAGAAGATGTGTTTATTCTAGAAGAAATTTGAATGCAATATAAAATGCTATAAAATAAGTAAATTTAGAGTCCTCAAAGAGATAAAGTATAGCATAAGAAAATATTGAATTCTATTCAACGGATATGAGTTAATAACTGGAAATGTTAAATTGTAGTAAATAAAAATATATGTAGTCATTTAAAAAAACTCAGTAAAGGCTATAATATCTAACAGTCACAGGGAAATAGAGAATTGGAGAACTAAGATAGAGAATATCACCCAGAATGCAATATATATACATATATTTTTTTAATAATAGAATAAAACCATGAAAGAGCCATTAAAAGACATGAGAGTTAAGTTGACAGACTGTAACATATGTCTTCATAAAGTTCCAAAAGAAAATAAAGGAAATGATAAAGAAGCCTATTACTAGGATGAAAAAATTAAGATTCTCCAGAAATAAATGACAGAAGTACTCTGATGTAAGATATGCACTATGTGCTGAGAAGGTAAATTAAAACAAATCAACAACTGAATGCACTGGGTTGATAATATATAACATTTATTTATTTTTAAAATTTTTAAAAAGATTTTATTTATTTATTTGAGAGAGAGAGAGAGAGAGAACAAGCACATTAGCTGAGCAGGGAGCCTGATGTGGGACTCTCGATCCCAGGACCCTGAGATCATGACCTGAGCAGAAGGCAGAAGCTGAACCGACTTAGCCAGTCAGGCACCCTAACATTTGGAATAAAAAGAAAAAAGGAAAACTATCAGGCAGAAAAGGCATATTTATCTAAAAAGAATAGCAAATAGGCTGACAATAGACTTCACATGTAATACAAACAATGCCAGAAAATTATGCACTAAAATCTTCATCATGCTGTACAAAACTAAGTGTTAAACTTGAATTCTAACCCTGCTGAACTACCATTAAAAATTAGTGGAAAATAAACACATTTTAATATGAACAAAGAGTAGGATAGTTTAAAAGCCAAAGACCATCACTGGGATAATGAACAAAAGATACAATTTAGAAAACAGGAGAAGGCAAAAAAAAAAATTATTGGGCTTAGAAATTATTCATATTTGTATAGAAATGTAAGGAACTCAAATATAAAAATAACAAATTATTTCCTTAAGAAGTTGAAACTAATTTAGAGAAAATTTTTTTTAAATTCTGACTTTGTGTGTGTGTATGTCTGTGTGTGTGTGTGTGTACATGTGCATGCCAAGGCTGAGTGCTTTCTCGGTCATTTACTAATAGGATTCCAATTAATAATAGAATATTCTTCACAAAATATTTGTGAATGTTAAATGAGGCAACTTATGCATTTAGAACAGTTTCTAGCATCAAAATAAGCACTGGATGATAACTTTTAAAATTATTCCATATCTTCTACTTGTTTAAGAAAATTCCATTTTTATTGGAAATGTTGGACAGAATGCATTGTGCACTTAACTCAAAGTTATTTTATTGTACTTGCTCTCTGCTCATTAAAAATCATGTCCAGTTCCATTCACAAATTCCCTGATACATGAAACTAAACCTGGTAACTAAATCATCTAGAAGGATCACTGACATATGATTTCAAGACAGTTATTATTATTTTAAAATCTTTAATTATAAAAGAGTTTGAGAAGCATCCCATTATTCATGTGTGTATTGATCTATTCATTATTTTGTGACTACTCATGTGACATTTTCAATATTTCATTGTTGATAGTAGATATTCATATAGAAGAAGAGTGGAAAGAAAGAAATTAGTAATTAGTAGAATTATTTTTAGCTGTCATACCCTACATGTTTTAACTTAAGAAATATGTATTATTGGATGGAACTAGAGGGTATTATGCTAAGCAAAATAAGTCAGTCAGAGAAAGACAAATACCATATGATTCACTCATGTGGAATTTAAAAAACAAAACAGAATAACATAGGGGAAGGGAAGGAAAAATAAAATAAGATGAAAACAGAGAGGGAGGCAAACCAAAAGCGACTCTTAACTATAGGATACAAACTGATGGTTGCTGGAGGGGAGGCAGGTTGGGGTGATGGGCTAATTGGGTGATGAGCATTAAGGAGGGCACTTGAGGGCCATCTGGGTGGCTCAGTCGGTTGGGGGTCTGCCTTTGGCTCAGGTCATGATTCCAGGGTCCTGGGATTGAGCCCTGTGTCGGGATCCCTGCTCACTGCGGAGTCTGCTTCTCCCTCTCCTCCCTGCTCTCTCGCTATCTCTGTCTCTCTCAAATAAGTAAATAAAAATCTTTAAAAAAAAAGGAGGGCACTTGATGTAATGAGCACTGGATGTTATATGCAACTGATGAATCACTAAATTCTACCCCTGAAGTTAATAAGAAAAATGTATTATTAATTCCATTCCACAGAAGAGAAAACTAAAACTTAGAAAATTCAATAATTTTTCCAAGAAACTAGAGCTAATAAGAGGTAGAGCATGGGGTGGGGTGGGAGGGATGGGGTGACTGGGTGATAGACACTGGGGAGGGTATGTGCTCTGGTAAGCGCTGTGAATTGTGCAAGACTGTTGAATCTCAGATCTGTACCTCTGAAACAAATAATGCAATATATGTTAAGGAAAAAAAAAAGAAGAAGAAGAAGATAGCAGGAGGGGAAGAATGAAGGGGGGGAAATCAGAGGGGTAGACGAACTATGAGAGATGATGGACTCTGAAAAACAAACTGAGGGTTCTAGAGGGGAGGGGGGTGGGAGGATGGGTTAGCCTGGTGATGGGTATTGAGGAGGGCACGTTCTGCATGGAGCACTGGGTGTTATGCACAAACAATGAATCATGGAACACTACATCTAAAACTAATGATGTAATGTATGGGGATTAACATAACAATAAAAAAATCTTCAAAAAAAATAAATAAATAAAATATCATACCACTTGTAAGTCATAAAAAAAAGAGGTAGAGCATGATTTGAAATTATGTCTTCCTTTTTAGACCCCACAATCAAAAAAAAAAAAGGCGCCTGGGTGGCTCAGTTGGTTAAGTGACTGCCTTCGGCTCAGGTCATGATCCTGGAGTCCCGGGATCAAGTCCCACATCAGGCTCCCTGCTCAGCGAGGAGTCTGCTTCTCCCTCTGACCCTTCCCCCCCCCCTCTCTCAAATAAATAAATAAAATCTTAAAAAAAAAGACAGATCCATCACCTACAATTATACAATGTGTAAGAATTTCATTTGTATGAAGTAATTTATGTCATCTAATCAATAAAGACCGAAACTTCATGTGACTTCATTTCCAGAAAAAAAAAAAAAAAAAAACACAAAACTATACCCAGTGTATCTGCATGAATTTAGAAATGGTTATTTATCCTTTGGAGACTGCCGTGATTATTACTACATGAATTGTTTTATGTAGTTTATTTTTGTCTCATAATCCCCTTTCCATACAATGAAAGACCGGGGTAGTGGGCAGGGCGGGGTGGGGACACATAGTCGTTATTTTGTTTTTGGCTACACCAGGAGAGCTCCCTCACAAAGGTCAGGAAAGTGGGTACAAGCAGGTATCATGCACAATATCTCTTCAGCCAACTGGCCCCAAATGGGGGATGGTGTCCCTTAGATGTTCCACTGACCAGGAAAGAAGCTTAAAGGACAAATTCCATAGTCTAATCCTATCAATTCTAGGGCACAGCCATTAGGATGTTAATAGATTAAATTTTAAAAATATTTTTTTATTACTTCTATTGATATAATATATCCTCTTTGAGTTTGTAGATGCATTGTTCTATTTTAAATAATAGACAACTTCAATCAGGAAGGTCATTTGACCTTTGTTTGATTTTATACAATCTTGATCATTGCAGTCAAGTGGTATAACTTTCCAAACAGCTCTTGACACCAATATTTTTCCTTTCCTCAAGGACCCAAAATAGCATATTTCATGATTCTTCAAGTCTTCAGAGGGACTCCTGTTGCTTCTAGCAACTAAATTTCCTGCCAAGCTTTAACTGTGAAAATCATAGATTTTCTTTTGAAAATTGGTGTGCCGAGGAAGTAATAATGTTATTTCAATTATATAATCAATAAAAAGTTGATGTTCTGTTTAAATGCAATTGTAAGGAAAAAATAAAAAGGTCAGTGTTTTTTGTTTATAACTGATTATAAACACATAGAAAATAGTAAGTCTTTGAATCATTATGGGATCTCATAGATGTTCTAATTAATCTTATTTAATTTCCATCTGAGATAACTGGACTGCATTTTTCTTAAAACTGATTCTTTCACTTTGAACTAGATAACATTAAAAATTAGTTCACATTCAGGGCACCTAAGCGGGTCAGTTGGTTAAGCGTCTGCCTTCGGCTCAGGTCATGATCCCAGCGTCCTGGGATCCAGCCCTGCATCGGACTCCCTGCTCAGTGGGGAGCCTCCTTCTCCCTCTCCCACTCCCCCTGCTTGTGTGCTTTCTCTCTCTCTATATATATATATATGTCGAATGAATAAATAAAATCTTAAAAAAAATTAGTACACGTTCTAAGAGATCATATTGCCTCAAAGCAATGAGGAGTATTAACTTTAAGAATGCTTGATCTTTTGATATTTTAAAGATTGGTTTTTAATAATTCGAAGATATTTTGAAAAACATGTTTTTTACTTTGGTTGTATAAATTATACAGTGCTTTTTAGAAATTTTAAATAATTTTCATATGAAAGATACTTCAATTAATTTTCATAAGAATTCTAGGATATGTTCATTAACATATATATCCCCATACTACATATAGAACGCTGAGATTTATATAGATTTGCTAACTGGAGTATGTTACAGTTAAAAGCCTGAGAAAGAAGCAATTTAACTCAAATAAATTATTGATTTTTAACTCTTTAATGGCTTTTCTTCTTCTAATGTGTATATAATTGTATATAAATGTTTGATGGCACTTTTTATTATGTAATTTTCCTAGAGGGCAGCATTCCTATGCCATGCACTATTACATCATTATTGCTCCCAGAATAATGCTTTGGATCTTCAACCATAATTTCAAATGAAATAAATCATTATACGTCAATATGTGTGTAATAAGCTATACCTAACAAAGTCTAACACTGGTTAACTGGGTCAAAGAAAGAATAGACACCACCCCCGCCAAAAAAAACCCGTTAATTAGTCACTGGTGTTTCACAAATGCTGAATGTCCACTGATTCAAAGAAATAACATTATCAAAAGTTAACGAAAGTCAGCATTATATATCTGAATCTTGAAATGTCAAGAAAATTAGAACATTTGTTTAACAACCAAAGATGATATTAATTCATGAATAATATAAAATAAATCAATAAGATAGTTTTAAAAGGCTACATTTAGAAAATATAGTATATAGCACTAAAATTCAAATTATAGTCAAACTTAGATCTCCTACCTCATACCTTGTTTTTTTTTTTTTTTAAGGTAAGCACATTTCATAAGCATTCAAATTATCTGGTATTTTGGATTATTTGCGTTCTTAGATCCTCAATGTTACAAGCATTTGAAAAGTAAATACATCATTAATACAATCAAATTCAAAATTCATATGTGGTTAACAAAAACTATGTTCTATGCAATTATCTTGTGGAACTGCTTTCTAGAGAGCCGGTTTTCTGCAATTCAATTTTCATTGCAATGTATTTTGTAAACAAATATTTTCTTCCAGTTAAGATACCACCCTAAGAAGTAAATTCTGATATTGATGCAAAGAGAATAACTAATAAATTCCCCATGCACATGCACATTATGATAAGACTACTGTAAATGCAAAATTAATGTGTCAAGTTAATTTCCCTCCCTCACCTCTGGCTAATTAGCACAAATTAAATTTTATGCTAATCTGCCTGAGACGATAGCATACAATTTGGAAATTTAGAATTTCTGCTGATCATGAGAAAACATATTCATATAACTGCTACAATAAAAATTACCACAAACATCTTTTTACCACAGGGTTTGATTGTATTATAATATAAAATTAAAATTGGGAGTACATAGATACAACTTTTCATCATAGATATTAACTAATTATTCATTTTGTTATATGTACAGGTTGTTCTTGTTGAACTTAATTAGTTAAAAATTTAGGGCACATGTATTTTGAATCCAGTGTAATAGATTCTAATACTGTACTTGAAGATGAAGCATATACTTCTTGTATTTCTGTGTATGCTTTGAAATGAACGTGTTTTCCTAGCTTCCGAACAAAGAACATATTGTGATACCAATTTAAAAGACTCTTTTGAAAAAAATCAATTTATGATATACAATATTAAAATCTGCAATAAATAAAATGTACATTCATATTCAATTATATTTGCTTATGCCCTGAAATTACTCTACAGATGTTTGTTATTGGGTAAAGAAAGCATTTGAAAATAAAAGAACATCTTGTATTAAATGTACAAATCTCCTCAGAAAGTAACTGTGGTACACAGAATTTTGGCTTCCAGCATGTTATCTCCATGGTTGTAATTTATGTTACATGGCAAAGGGACTTGGCAGATGTAACTAAGTATACTAACCAGTTGATCTTAAAATAGGGAATTATCATTTTTTTTTCCACCTGGGTGGGTAATCACATGCGTCTTTAATGGTGGAAGAGGGGGGCAAAAAAGGAAGCCATAGAGAGCTGTGGCAGAGGGGATCGCCATTAAAACTCAAAGCATGAGAAGGACTCATGATGTGCTTTTTCTGAATTGAACATGGGGATTGGCCACATGAGAAAAAATACAGGCAGCCAAAGGCCCCTGACTGACAGTCAGTGAGGAAACGGGGGACTGAGCCCTACAATCTCAAGGAATTGAACTTATTTATTTATTTTTGAGGATTTTATTTATTTATTTGACAGACAGAGAGAGAGAGCAAGTGAGCACAAGCAGGGGGAGCAGCAGAGGAGAAGTGAGAAGCAGGCTCCCCGCTGAGCAGGGAGCCCGATGTGGGGGACTCGATCCCAGGACCTTAGGATCATGACCTGAGCCGAAGGCAGACCCTTAACCAACTTAGGGACTCAGGCACCTCTCAAGGAACTAAATTTAGCCAACAACCTGTATGAGCTTGAATGTGGATCATTCCCTAGATCTTCCAGATAAGAGCCCAGCCCTGCTGACACCTTAAAGCTTGGACTATGTGAGAACCTGAGCGGAGAATCTAGCCATGCTGTGCCAGACTTCTGACCTACAGGGCTGTGAGATAATATGTGTTGCTCTAAGCAGCTAAATGTACAGTAATTTGTCACACAGCAAGAGAAAACTAACACAATAACTCAAGACAGTATCTCCAAATTAAAATTCCCATCTTATGAGTTCTTTCTTTGGTGAGCTGCTTAGATAAACGCAGTGGATTTTTTTTTTTTTTTTTTTCAAAAGAACCTTCAGATAGGGGCATTAGAAATAGCATATTCACTAAAGGCAGGTTTCCTGTGCATTCTAGCATCCCCATGGGCAGCTTCATGATCATAAAATATCATATAAAAGCAGCGATTTTAAGTCTGTAACTGAAAGCTAGTTCTTGTCAATTTTAATTTTAACTGCTGTAACTGCTTAAAATCTATTACTTAGTAACTACCTTTTAAAATTTTTAAATTGTTAGCTTGAAGAACACTGAAAATGTTTTGCCTTGAGTATTTTAAATTGTATTTCAATAACAAGAGTTTGTATGTGTGGATATTTTTATAGCTATCTGAAATATATGATATAGCTTCAAATTCTGTTATTTTAAAGAAGTTAAAATTATTGAATACCAGGCTATGCTTTAAAATTGATTAATAAAGGTTTAGAGATATTCCAGGATTCTGATATACCCTACTGATTTCAAGTTCCAAAGATTTTACATTTAGAATCATTTATATCAATGATTCCGTTATTAAATCAATACAAAAGGGCATGTAATTATAGTCTAAAAAATATAAAGATCACGGCTGCAAGAACTGCAGTAAGAACAACAGTGTTGTATTGCAAGAACGATACTTCCTCTGGCTCAAACACTTTCTGAACCATTCTGAAGAACGTAAACATTATATATTGAAATTGATACAGCTGACTGTACCAAATTATTCTCTACCTGATACGACTAAAGGAGACGAAGATAGAGAAATCCATGTTACGGTTGCAAAACCATAAAAAAGAAAATTGTATTTAAAATTCTTTTCTTTTTTTTTTTTTTTTAAAGATTTTATTTATTTATTTGAGAGAGAGAGAATGAGAGACAGAGAGCATGAGAGGGAGGAGGGTCAGAGGGAGAAGTAGACTCCCTGCCGAGCAGGGAGCCCGATGTGGGACTCGATCCCGGGACTCTAGGATCATGACCTGAGCCGAAGGCAGTCGCTTAACCAACTGAGCCACCCAGGCGCCCCAAAATTCTTTTCTTCTAAGTAATCAATTAAAATATGAGATTATTAGATGAAGAGTTTGAACAAAGAATTGAGATTAGCTTACCAATCCTCCAAATAATTTAGGATGAGAATTATTAACATGAAATAATCATTCTTCATACTCAAGAAAGATTAAGAACTATAAGTTAATATTTAATATTAATTCTATTTCATTCTATCAACTTTCTATGGAATTTAAACAGCTGTGTTATTTTAATGTTGTATAATTTGTAATTTATACTATTTTGTATATATAATGAATAAATATCTAATTACATGATTTATATTTGTATAGAAACTACTTTGAAACGCCTAGTTTGCCTCCCTGTTTATTTCCATTGATTTATTTAAACTTTATGAAATATGAACACTTCTAAAAATAGGAGACTGGTATTGATACCAATACTGTCATTTAGCTCTGGTTTATTTCACTATCATTCTTTGAAACCTAAATGAATGTATTCACAAACGAGGCAGGTAACAGCAATAAAACATATGGGAAACATATGTTCTGTACAAAGATGTTTAAATAATTTGTTAACACTAGGTAAAAGAGACAAAATATATTTTCATGCCAAATTCATCACTCAAACTACAACTTTGTGACTTCTATAACAATTTCCCATTCCTTTCCATATTCTTTTAGTTCTTCTAAGAAGTTTCCTTCTCACTGTGTTGTAAAAACTTCTTCCTTTTCATTCCATTATCATTCTCTCTGCCTTTTTGAAAATTGTCGAATTAAGCTGTGTGTTCTGAAGTTCACTGAGATTAATAATAGGCTCCCAGAAAAAAAAACAAAAATTCTTTCATCTCAGACATCTACTTGTGACGTCGGCTAGGGGAGAGAATGAGGGAGTGGCAACATGAATACATTTGCCATCCCTGTCTTAAGTCATACATGTGTCACCTCAACCTTAGAGTTATTGTTCAATTATTTATCTTTATTCAAATTTACAGATTTTCCATTTTCTAAACAAGATTTTGAATAAGCAAATGCATATATGATATTAAGATTAAGTTTATTTAACACTTTTTTTCTACCAAATTCTATAAAAGATTTGTAGAAAAGTTTGGGCTTTTAAAAATTCTTTAAAAATGGAATGAAGCAGGAAAGTACTTAGTAATTTTCCTTTATTCAGTGACTCTGAGTTCCATTTATAACTTATTTTCAAAAACACTGTTTTGGTGTTTTGCTTTCAACTAGTTTAATTGTGATACTAAATGAATAAGGATACACATTACTGTGCATTTTCTAACTACTGCATGATAGAAGTTGTCATAATAGATATAGAAGCACATAAAACAGACACCAAACCCAGATTTTGCTTAATATTAGAAGTGACTATATATGGTCCCCAACTAGATTGTAGTATTGCAAAGCACATTGATTTTGGATAGCTATTCCTTTTTCTTTCCTCCCACATCCTGCAAAATATATAGTCAATGACTAGAGTATAGTAAGAATAAATTCATATTGAACTGAAAAGGTGTTGCAAGTGGTCTGTCAGAGATAAAACGAGAATTTCAAGATTCTTATGAGAAAATAGCTGGGAAATTATGCTTAGAGATAAGAAGGGAAAATACAGGTGAATAAGGGAAAATAAGTAGACTTCAAGTAGAGACAGGCTTATGAAGACAGGCTCTCTCCCTAAAGACCCAGTGTCCACGTAACTTGGTCTGGTAACAACTTGATTTAACATTTAGTTTAATCAACTCACATCTAATAAAATATCTTAGTATTTCAATTTATTACAGTATCCTATCATCATTTTAAAAGAAGCCTACTTCAGGTCAGTTTTAAGACTTCTATGATATACATATTACCGAGTATGGGCATCAAAAGAAGGAAAGAAATACATTAAGTCAAAAAATATGCACAAAGTTATTAACAATCTGAAAAAGCCTTAGAAATGTATGCTACGTGACAACTAAATGCAATGTGTAATCTGCAGTTGGAATCTGGATCAAAACAGAGTGAAACAAAGCATAACAAAAAAATGACCATTCAAAACACAATTTGAAATCATTGGAAATCATTGGAAACCATGACTATGGAGTATATATGAAAACTAATTCTACATTAATAATAAATATCTTAAGTGCATTAATTTATGGTTACCTTGGTGAATGTCTTTGATCTTTGAGATAGCTGCATAAGAATTTAGGGGTGAAATATTAGGATGTCTGAAGAGTTTATCTAATGATTCTGCCTATACACAAATGCAGAAATATACACAAATATAAAGAGAAATAAAGTAAATGGTAAAATGTTACTGATTGGAGAATCTAAGTTAATTGATGTGGGTACCCATTGTATTACATACTTCAAATTTCTTCAAAATAAAAAGTTGGGGAAATTAATAAAATGCATAATAAATAAATTTTCTACAAATAGCATTCTAAATATTTCTCCTGAAATTTTCAAATATTATAAGGTTAATAATAAATTGAAAGAAAAAAATAATGCATTGCTCAAAAAGACTTGATGGATTAAATTAAGGGTTGCTCCATGGTTAGACAGCATAAAATGTCTAACACCACTTTCTACCTCAGAGTTTTTATTTAATTTTTCCTGAGGTTGTATGTGCTGTGATCCTGAATATAAGTTGAGTGATTCTCTATAGTCACATTTATCATTTCGTACCTTGTGTTTTATCATAACCACTAAAATTATTTTGGTGTAAGTTTCAGATAAGATGAACTAAGTCTCAGCACAGATAATAATGATAGAAACTTCTAATGAATATATTATTTAATTAAAAATATATTAAGTGAAGCATTATTAAATGTCCTAATTGTAATGAATTCTCATCCATATATCATGCAAATATTTAACAATACTATTTAATTGATGCATTTCTCAAAAAACCAAAATAATACATGAAATCAGTAAGCTTTATTTCAATAATTTTATCTAATCAGGCAAATTAAATTATTCAGTAATTATATGTCAAATTCTCAGTTGATAAATTCAATTCTCTCTATATAAATTTTTGTATATAAATAGGTTTACAAAAATATTTAGATTTTTGTTTCATTTCCATATTTTCTTGAGTTTAGGCTATAAATTGGCTTTATTTACTGTTTTTTTCTTTTTTTGTTGTTTTTTTTGTTTTGTTTTGTTTTACTGATTTTTTTCTGAGCCTTTTTAACTTCAAGTCTTATTACAGTTTTTCTTACTTATTCTTAAAGTTTCTTACCCCAAATTTGCTCAAATAACTCATCTTTAGGGAACATGCATGCATACACACACACACACAACAATATCTTTTCTTACTTGTCATGTTTGAGCTGAGAAAAGAAAAGCAGCCCCTGACATCTAGGAACTAGATGTGAACTGGCACTCACAGCTGAGACTTTGTGTTCTCCTGTTGAACATAAATAATTTAACAAGTCATCAATACCAAACAAGGCCACTCTGTCACCATGATAGGTCATTACAAACACAAAGTACTCTATAATCATATCTGAACACAGACAGAATCATGAACAATGCCCAAAACACAAAAAGATCACCATCCTCCATCCAGGCTAATATGAATCACTGCTACTTTACTGCTTCACTACTTCTTTACTATACTGCTGCTTCTTTAGTAATTATGGATTCAACCTCACTCTAGTTTTTCCTCTTTGTTGATAAGATTTAAGATAGATAATAATAAAAAATAACCCTGCGTCTTTAAATTTTCCCCCAAATCACCTAACACAAGCCCAAATCCTCTACAGTAATAAGTGTTTCTGACACTGTTACCAACATGTCCTGCAGTTCCCCAGGGTGGGGCACTACAGTGAGCAATAAAGGATACTTGTTCAAGCCCAGATTATTCCTGGAGTTCAATAGAAGGGAAATGGCAGACAAGTTAGAAGTTCAGACAGTAAACTATCAAGAGTATTATTTCTATGACATTTTGATTTGGTATATCTAGAGACTCCCTGGGATTTTATGTCCTAACCAGAAAAAAAAAAAAAAAAAGCCATATAGAAAGACATAATGTAATATATTAAAATATAATATCTGAAAACAATTAGGAGATGTAAGACATTATAATAATCTAAGAGGCAGTTTATTTTAGATTTGATTCATTATGATAATATCACTAAAATGTGTCTTACGGGAAAAAATTCCATTTTTATCATAATGGGGTATTTCTGCTTGATAAGATAAGAACCATACTAAGAAATTTTCATAGGACTCCTTGTTTTCTTTTGCTTACCCACTTGCAGATTTCAGTGTGAAAATTAATTTGGGAGAAAGCATCAGTTAAAAACTACACGAAAATGTCATTTAAACTCCATATTCAAATGGCAACTAAAGAAAATCTAACAATGGCATTTAATTATCAAAACCAAACAGAAAGCTTAAGGAAGCTTCACATTCAACAATGGGAATGGTTTGAAATTTCAATATATTATTGGCATAAAATATTGCAAGGAATCTTCTGAACTTCTCCTTTAGGTAAGTGTACAGTAATATGGACATATATCCCATATTATAAATAAGGTGAATATTAAGTTAAAAAATTAAAAATCAGTGGGACACCTGGGTGGCTCAGTCAGTTAATCGGCTGACTCTTGATTTGACTCAGGTCATGATCCCCAGATCAGGAAATTGAGCTCCATGTCAGGCTCCACACTCCCAAACGGGGAGTCTGCTTAGGATTCTCTCTCGCCTTCTCTGTCTGCCCCTCCCCCACCAAATAAATAAATAAGTAAATAAATAAATAAATCTTTAAAAAAATTAAAAATCAGAAAACAATACTTTTGTCTTTAATTGTATCATCAAGATGTTAAACAACCAGAAAAAAATCTGATAAGAAAAAATCAATGTCATCTGATAAAATTGGCTTTCAATTCAGTCCAAACAGTAAAATGAACAGTTCTGCATAAAGACAGATCTGTGCTTTAATTGAGACAAGATAGCTACATTTTTGTGTGTGTGTGAAAATAAAGGCATCATATTAAGGAATCTATATCATCTATCATCTATAACACCGTCAATATGACTGCATTTCATATGCTGTCAAGTTAAATGTTATGAAATTTAATATCTATTTTTTAAAAAGATTTTATTTATTTGTCAGAGAGAGAGAGAGAAAGCATAAGCAGGGGGAGTGGCAGGCAGAGGGAGAAGCAGGCTCCCTGCTGAGCTAGGAGCCCGACGTGGGACTCGACCTCAGGACCCTGGGGTCATGAGTTGAGCTGAAGGCAGACGCTTAACTGACTGAGCTACCCAGGCGTCCCTTAATATCTATTTTTTCTATAATTGTAATAACTGGTATGGGAATATCTTATTACCTTGGAAAGTATTTCTTCTTTTAGCATCATCATCCAAAATCTGTTTTCTCACCAGAAATATTTATCCATTTATAAATTTAATTTTAAGTTGTGAAATCTAATATTTATTTGGAAGTGTATTTTATTAACTGGGGTGGAAATATCTCATTATCTTGCAAAGGACTACTGCTTCTTTTAGCATTATCACCTACAATGAGTTTTATCACCAAAAATCCATATCTTCTAAGTAAGTTTAAGTTTGCACTACATGTAGGAAATGTGTTCTCCTAACCTGCAAATACTGAGATAGCTTTTGTTGGCACTCCATTTTTGATACTAGCAGCTTCTGAAGATAGGAGTGATTCGTGGATACTTGAACATTTTCCACATTCTAGTTCTTTTTATGTGTTCCAATGGGGAAATATTTTACCACCTCCTAAAATTCTTGATGTTCCTTTAAAAACAAAAACAAACGAAACCCTTTCCTTCTAATATCCCTTTTCTGGATTTGAGAATATAAATTGTTGGTAAAAGATCTTTCTGTGATGTTTAAAATATTTTCCTCTGTGTTCATCCATTATTTGTATGTATTAGTAAATAAAATGAAACATAAGGATTTGAACAAGTTAAAATGAGAAGGTATAACATCTAAGATTTATTTTATTGAATAACACCAGCTAAGTCTTTTGTCATGGAAGAATGGGTAAATACAAGCCTCTAAAAATATATGTATCAAAAGATGAACCAAATTTACCTCAGAATATAAATGTCTTGGGGCGCCTGAGTGGCTCAGTTAAGTGCCCAACTCTTGATTTCGGCTCAGGTCATGATCTCAATGTTGTGAGATTAAGCCCTACCCTGGGTCCACACTCTGTGTGGAGCCGGCCTGAGATTCTTTCTCTGCCTCCCCCTTTGCCTCTCCCCTCCCACTTCTCTCTCCCTCTCTAAAAAAAAAAAAAAAAAAAGGAAGAAAAAAGAAAATAAATGTCTTGAGAAAATGTTCAATATAGGAAGAAATCAATTTAGAAAACTTCTTGAATCCCTTGATAAAAAGGAAAAAAACATGGTCTCATTGAAACAGAAGACAATAGGCACAGATGGGAGGGGAAAAGAAGACAAAAGAAATAGGACTCAGATGATATTTAAAATTTGGAATTAAAATAGAGCTAGATTCAATAAGAACTGTAGAAATGTAGAAGAAAAAGAGAAGAATTTAAAATAATGAAAGAAAATTATAGAAACCACACCAATTAGAACAGAAATACAGTTCAAAATCATAACTGAAGAGAATTTTCTGATAAAAAAAGTACTTGAAATGGAAGAGGATAAATGTATGTGATGTTCCTACTGAAACAGTTAAAAAAGATAAACTTCCAGCAAGCATGTGAATAGTAAAAATAAATTTAAAAGTTATGTTTTAAAAACTATATTTTAAATTTAGAATGACGAAAATAATTGACATCAAACACATTAGGTAATTTAGAAACAGTAGTTTCACTACCCAGCCCTAGATCATATTGATTGTTGGGTAGAGAAGGGGAAAACTTTGGGGACGGAGAAAAAAGCGCAATATAACACCTTACACAGAAAGACAACTGAAGATATCTTTTTTGGTGATGTAAATGATTGGGAAATATAGATCTAATCATATCTTTTGTGAAGTTGCAAAATAATTACTATCAGGAATATTTAAAGGAATTTTACTTACAAAAATAGTGAATAATAAAACAATCAAATAAAAAATCATTATATGGGAAATGAAAGAATAAAAAATAAGCATATAAGGGGCGCCTGGGTGGCTCAGTCGGTTAAGCGACTGCCTTCGGCTCAGGTCATGATCCCAGGGTCCTGGGATCGAGTCCCACATCAGGCTCCCTGCTCTGCGGGAAGCCTGCTTCTCCCTCTCCCACTCCCCCGCTTGTGTTCCCTCTCTCGCTGTGTCTCTTTCTGTCAAATAAATAAATAAATAAATAAGCATATAAGAATAAAATGCTAAGATAATATTATAACCAAAACATAAGAGCAAAAACAACAGTTTTGAGAATTTATAAAAGTACATAAAACTCCTAACTGAAAATAAAGAGATCATTAGATTGGGTTTTTAAAAGAAAGTTAAATTAAGCACAAATGAAATAATAGGTTTACTTTGTTTATTAGTCAAATCAGAGTTTTAACAAAAATGTTTGATAAGCTGAATTTAGTTGTTAAACTAAACTGGAAATTTTAAAATTATATAATAAATAAAATGTACAAAGCCTTATAGATCTATAATGGTAATAAAGTGTAATTTACTGCTTACCAGCATCACCTATGTAATAAGATTACTATATCAAATGTTTATAGAAAACATTTACATTAAGCATTTGATAAGTTATTAGAAAACTGAGTAGAGATAACTTGAATAATGAAACAATTAGTGTGTGTACGTGTGTGTGTGTGTGTGTGTGTCTGTGAGCATTTCTAATTCCCATAAAAAATGCACCTTGTTTTCAAGTATCCATGGAATAAAATTAATCAAATACTCTTCCACCCCCCAAAATAACCTAAAACGTGCTAAACCAGAAATTTTAAAAGGAGTAATGCTAATGAACTAGACTTCAATAATCTAAATGTAGCAATAATAACTGCCACCTTCCCCTAAGTTACTGAAAATTATTAAAATAATTATCACGATATTACTTAAAGAAAAAGGAGAGTGACAAACTACAAGTGTGTAGGGATGAGTAATATGATACATTTATGCTAACAGATATTATATAAACATTAACAACCTATTTCTAAAAATCATTGTCTATCATTGGACAATGTTATATTATTTGAAGATGCAATTTTTGTATACAACATGATTTCAACTTTAAAAGTATGTATATTGGACAGCAAAGAGTAAAGGTCATATTTTACCATATTAACAGTAGTGATATTTTGGTGATATTATGAATACACTTAAAAAACAGAATTTAAATTTTTAAAATATTCCAGGTTAAACTATTACTTTTGAATAAAAAGTGTATTTCAAACAAAACACCATGAGAGATACAAAAACTAATACATGCTTGTAAGAAATAGGATATCTGAATGATATATGCACACTAGTCTGCCAACCAACAAAGGTATGCAAGTGAACCGTAAGGCCAGATGAATTAAAAATAACGCAGTTAGTAATCAGACTCATTGACCTTATCCAGTCATGGCATGAATTCCCACGATCTTTCTGACATTAACAATCAAATTGTGACCTTTCTTCTTGTTTGGTATATCTATTCTTTCCCATCCCTTCTTTCTCTCCATTTTTAGATCCTAACCATTACAGCAGTCTCCCTTGTCTGTCCCTAACTCATGCTCTCTCTCCTTGCTTAATGGTGTAGTTCCCTATTATTATAATAAACTATTCCATGATTTAAGTTAGCCTTGAAATAAAAGCTAATTAGAATCAGTATAAGCCTCTTCTTATGCACAAACTAGGTCAGAAAATGTTTAAGTAACAGCCAGGAAAACACAGGCGCCAAAACTTCAGTCCACCATTTTAAAAGTGAGAGAAAAACAAAGCACCTGTGTGTAACCACCCTTTGTCAACCTTGCCAAATTTTAAGAATATTGGCAGTATACTTATTTTTCAAAGAGAAAGAACTCTGACATTTGTAGTCAGTGGACTGCTTAATTTAAAATACAAAGTCACATGATACATTTGTTTCAGATTTTTTAATTAAGTTTTAATTCCAGTATAGTTAACACACAGTGTTATATTAGTTTCAAGTGTACAATATAGTGATTCAACAATTCTATATAGTACTCAGTGCTCATCATAATTGTGCTATTTCAGGTTTGTGACAGACAACATTTTGCAAAATACTACAGTGACTTCAGGGTCAGTCTGGGAAACATTTGACTTAAACAAGGATGTTCATTTGAGAGATACCTTAGAAAAGGAGAAGAATATGATTTCTCAGACCCAATGGGTAACATATTTTTAGTGGTATGTAGACACCTTCAAATGGAATTCTGATTAAAAAATTTCATGCACTGAAATGCAAACTGACATCTTAAACACCAAACTAATTTCCCAAGTAAATCCTCCTTTTCATTGGTTTTCAATTGCTTCCCTATATATACTGCTCTTCACACCTCCATTATTCTTCTGATCTCTCTCCTCCCACAGCTGCAGCACTCTCCTCTTCCCTAGCCTATACCCCCATATTTTCCCAATGACGCTCCTAAGACCCCAGGAATACAGCTGTTTCTAAAGATCTATTCCTCTCATGATCCAGATATTCAGGCAACTGTAGAATTTAAACTTCGGACCCAAAATGGATTAAGAACTACAATTAAGAATTTCCCAAAACCCAGACAAGACCAGCAAGTATTAATAGAAGAATATGTAATTCATTTGGATGCATACAACCCAGAGTCATCTGACCTATATCAAATTATGCACATAGCTAGTAGTCTCAAATGGTAAATGCTGTATTGTAAAAAGTTAATTGGATGACACTATACCTGTCCTTCTATGGTTAAAAATGCACTGAATAATATTCTATTGTCTTGACCTACCATAGTTTATCCATTGACCTACTGAAGGAAATCTCGGTTGCTTCCGACTTTTGGCCCTTAAAAATAAAGTTGCTATAAAGGTTTTTGTGTGGGTATAAGTTTTCAACTTTTTTGTGTAAGTACCAAGGAGAGAGACTGCTGGATCACAGGAGTATGTATAGTTTTGTAAGAAGCCGCCAACTGTCTTTCAAAGTGCCTGTACCTGGGTGGCTCAGTCATTAAGCGTCTGCCTTCGGCTCGGGTCATGATCGCAGGGTCCTGGGATCAAGCCCCACATTGGGCTCCCTGCTATGCGGGAAGCCTGCTTCTCTCTCTCCCACTCCCCCTACTTGTGTCCCCTCTTTCGCTGTATCTCTCTCTGTCAAAAAAAAAAAAAAAAAAAAAAAAAAAAGTGCCTATGCCATTTTGCATTTCTACCAGCAATGAATGAGAGTTTCTGTTGTTCTACATCCTCTCTAGCATGTGGTGTTTTTCTAGATTTGGTCCACTCTAATAGATATGTAGTAGTATCTCATTGTTGTTTGAATTTGCATTTCCCTGATGACATATGATGTGGAGCATATTTTTATATTCTTATTTGCCATCTGTAGATCTTCTTTGATATGGTGTCTGTTAAGGCGTTTGGCCCATTTTTTAATTGAATTGTTTGCTTTCTTTGAGTTCCTTTTTTCACTGTAAAATTTTCCCACTCCCTTGTCTGCCTTTGAGTCTCTGTCATAAAAAAGTCACAGTATCTGAACCAGTAAGTTCAGCAAAAGCTGAAGAAATAGGCTTTATTTGTTATTTTTGTAGGTAGTCTTTGTTTTTTTTGTTTTGTTTTGTTTTTTAAGATTTTATTTATTTATTTGACAGAGAGAGAGAGACAGCGAGAGCAGGAACACAAGCAGGGGGAGTGGGAGAGGGAGAAGCAGGCTTCCCGCCGAGCGGGGAGCCCGATGTGGGACTCGATCCCAGGACCCTGGGATCATGACCTGAGCCGAAGGCAGACGCTTAACGACTGAGCCACCCAGGCGCCCCTAGGTAGTCTTTGTTTGTAAGCAAACTGGTTTTGTATTATGGGAGTAAACTGTATACATTTAAATGTTGAGGAAATTTGTATATATAAATATTTGATTTTCACTTTATTTTGTAGACTATTAAACAAGAACACCTACATGTTGTTTGAATCTGCAATCAAGCAAGATGATTTCAATTGCCATTGTATTGATCACACCATAATGAGGGAACAGTAAAGAACAAAGTAGAAAGAGCTAGAAAGAAGGTCAAAAGATACATCTACACTAAACAAAGGCAGGAGGAAAAGTGTTTAGAAAGAAATTAGAGAGGCTGCTATTTAACAAAGGAATACAAAGGGCCCTCTTTCACAAGTAATTTTAACTGCCTAGGAATGAACCAATCAAGAATTTCATTAAAATCCCAATCCTCAAACTCCTATGAATGAAATAATTAAAATGCTTAATGTATTGTGTTAACTATAGTCATAATTTGTAGTGTTTCCTATCTGTTATACCCTCTAATGTAGCGTAATGCTTTTTTCCCAACTATCTTCCCACTAGAACTTTATTTAAGAAGATTCTAAGCAGCTATGTCTAATATTTGAGAACAATTATTCCCATCCTCTATGAAAAGTAAAAAAGTCACTTGAATTATATTGCACTGGCTTTTTTGGGTCGTCATATCCTTAGCAATAAACCAGAGGACAACCAAATGTCTCCACTGTAAGTTTTCAAGTTTTTTCAAACTCTGAAAAAATGTCTAAAGAGAGTTTCAATGTAAGTATGCCAATAAGTCTCATTGGTGTTGAAGAAAAGTAAATTGGAAGCTAACATATTCCACACGGATGAAACGCTGACAGAGGAGGCAGAAAAAAAGACTCCAATTAATACAATCATGTGAACATGAGGACTGTGGCCTTAGATCACCTTTCCTTTAAACTTTTAAATTACTGATTGTGCACATACAAAAAACAGAAATAGCATTTTATTTAAAAGCAAGAGAACACCTCGTATGTCAGAGAAAGATAAACTGTTTTAGCAGAAACTTGAAAATGAGGAAACCGTGTAGACAGTACTGAATGTGAAAATATTGAAAGCACTGTCACGCCCTGCATCATGAATTTCAAAATAAAGATGCAAGAGGTACTGTAATTAATGTGGTTAAGTCACATATAGAAATTCAGAGGCTAATGTGGTACCCAAAATTCCTTGATGAATCAAAAGTATCTCTGTATTAACTTCTCACAATTAAACTACATACAGGTAATAGTTTTGATGCCAAATGTATGAAGAAAGGAAACATAAACTTCCTGTTACTCGTGTGACAGGCACTTGTGATAGACTTTTATTTAAGAAAACGAATCCTGCTAATTGCTGCCCCGGTGTGGTGCGATATTAAACATCAGAGACTTAAAGAGAAGAAAGGTATCTGCCCAACTTATTTCCCTAACAGTGTCCTTTCAATAGGTTAAGAAATGAAAAGTAAGCTAAGAAATAAAGTTTTATAGCTTTTTGAAAAATCTGCATCTTGCCTATCTTTTCACAGCATGGAAATGCTTTCATATAGTGAGAATGTTTTACCTCTACTCACATAACAGATTAAAAAGGAACAAACCACCTTTCCTATATCAGATGTAAATATTGAACATGATTTTAAGATTAAATATGTTACCATAAGACATAAGATGTGTCTAAAGAGAGCTTTTCTGAAAAACAAAATCTGATGTGATTTGTCAGACATATATTTGTAGATTTTATTATAAATCAGGAAGAATTTTTATGCCTTTTAATATTTTACTTTGCAATTAGTACATCTACATTTAAGAAAATAAAGACTGGTTAAGAAAATACTTGCTAAAACACAAACATATTAGAAGGTAAAATTATATACACACAACATTTTTATTTATGCATTAGGACAGATTAGAAAGGGTATTTAAATAACCTTTCCAAATATTCCCTTTTCAAAGTGCAATTAATTATATGTTTGTTACAAACTTTTTAGTTCTATTGCAATCTTCATAATCTTCTTGGGTTCTTGCCTTTCTGCCAATGATTATCATAATACCTCCAACTCTGGCAGTTAAATTTCTATATATTTACTTCACCATTCATTTTCTAGAAGTGGAACAAGGGATTTCTAACTCTATACTCCTACCACTAAAAACAATAACTGAATTAATATGATTCACCTTCAAGGTACTTTTAAGTGTTCTAAGAATTTTAAGGTACAATATTTTTAGGAGCCTGCTAATCATGGAAGTTATTTTGTGTGGGTATTCTCGACTCTGAGGGATCCACACTGTCAGTTGGGTTGTACTCAGTTTCCCAATGCTTTTTATATTTGTGTTGTTTCATTGTATTTCAATATATATATATTTACTATTTACAAGATTACTAGCTTCCTTAACATTTTTTTGAAGATTTTATTTATTTATTTGAGAGAGAGAGAGCACAAGCAGGGGGAGGAGCAGAGGGAGAGGGAGAAGCAGACTCCTGGCTGAGCAGGGAGCCTGATGTGGGGCTCCAACCCAGGATCCTGAGACCACAACCTGAGCTGAAGGCAGACACTTAACCGACTGAGCCACCCAGGCACCCCCTTCCTTAACATTTGATACTTAAATTAGAAGAGTCAGTAATAAAATGATTCTTCTTGGTTCTATGTTCTTCACTATGGGAAGAGCCAAAAAAATCATAAATACACTTTTATTTGAAGTTTTAGTAAAATACGTTTATTATACTTGAGTTATTTATCATGAATATATTGTAAAAATAAGATAAACTCTGAAAAGTAACCACATCTAAAATGTGTACATATTCTTTTAGTTATTCAAAGCAATTTTTCAAGAGTATATTTTATGAATTTCATAAATTCACTGTGAGAAAAAGGATGTTAGAAAGTATTTTAATTTTCATTTTTAAAAGAGAAATCTAAAATTTGAAATGTTTAGATGACTTGACTGAGATCATATGACTAATAAGGGACAAAACAGAACAGAGATCTCTGTTTTATTCTTTCTACTGCACCATTCCTCCATACCAACATGCTGCCCATCATAGAGAGAAAATAAATAAAAAAGAAAACTAATAAATATATATTCAATGCTTAAAGGGAAATAGACAATTGGGCCTTCAGTGACATTTTAAATCAAGATATCATCATGCTGTGTCAGAAAATGGGTAGATATATTTTTCTAATGTAGAGTTCTGTGTCTCCAATTTTTCATCTAGTTTTACCATTCTAGATAAATATGGTGCTGACTAAAGAAGTAGTAAATCAATCAAACAGAAGTATAATTGCTTTTATATTTACATTAAATTAATACCAGAAAATGTAAATTGTCTTAACTATATCACACCATCATTCATGATCATATCAAGAAAATCTGAAGGCCGTCATTCTAAAAGATCTTGATTTTAACATGCAAAGAATTTAGATTTATAAGAATATAGGAATAAGAATCGAGAGTGCGCTCTCAGGTGTGAGCTCTTCAGATTTCTTCCATCTTTGGCACACAAGAGCTTCTATAATTGTTATGCCCAAGTTGTGTGTATAGGACTGGGGTGGTAGGAAGAATGAGCTGGGGATATTGCCAGAGTCACTAACAAAACTTGGCTCACTGAGCAACTGGTTGCCATATGCCTACGCAGATAATGTAGAAAGAAGGAAAAAAGAAAATAGAAAAGAGGGGGAAGGAAGTAAATGTATTATCTGATTTCCACAGTTCTTTTTCCTGTTATATTTTAAGTGATGCAGTTTGAAAACTACTATAGTTTATTTTTAAGAAGTCATTGCTGTAAAGAGCCAAGCAAACCTTGAACTTTAAAAAGGGTATTTGAAAGCAAATATGAAGCATCATCCTCTTATCATAAAGAATAGTAATAAACCCTCAGCTAGTTTGTCTAAGATTCAATAAATAAGAGAATATCCATTAAAAGGAAAGTAAAAGGAATGGAAGAGAAAGGCTTTGAGTATAGGGCAAGAATGTTAAATGATGGCCACTTGAGGACAGATTTAGAACAAACTAAGAACAAATAAAAGGACACATTGTTTCTCTTAGTAAATAATGAAGTTAGAGAACCCATTAAAAAATTTAAAACCATAAAAAATCAGTAAAAAAACAAAACACAAGTATGGAATCATATATAGTATCAAGAAAAAACAGCAGTGCCAGCAAGCATTGTAATTTGTAGGTTGTTGGGGGCCTTTCTGCACAGGAAGAGAATCCCTAGCCATGTAAAAGGGAAGCATATTGTGTGTGTGTGTGTGTGTGTGTGTGTGTGTGTGTGTGTGTTGAAGACAAGCAGACATTAAGAATTAAAGGAGAGGACATCTCAGATTATGAGATCAGTCAGAGGGAACTGTGACTTTGATTTATTCTGTCAGTGTTCTGCAAATTTGTCGGGGTAAAAGATCAAATTTACATTAATATGGAATATTTTATTTCTAATCCTAGGCAATCAACAAAGGCAGAAAACCCACCATAAAGAGCTTATCTCTTTGATGAAGGAAAACATTCTCACTCACTGCATTATGTCGAAATTAAAACCTAGAAAATGTAACATAAAAATATTATAAAGGTAAGATACATGCTGGAAGTAGTCATGACAGAATTAGAAATTCTTAATATTTAAGGAATAATTGGGTATGCTCTTTCAGAAATAATCTGTTACAAAAAAAGAAATAATCTCTTATTAAATACAGTGATATCTTTGAGCATATATATATATTTTTATACCACAATAAAACAATGCATATTCTTTTTTAAAATAAGCATTTTGAGGTATAATTTTCATATGATAAGACACTCATTTTAAGCATACATGTCGGGGCGCCTGGGTGGCTCAGTCGTTAAGCATCTGCCTTCAGCTCAGGTCATGATCCCAGGATCCTGGGATCGAGCCCCGCATCGGGCTCCCTGCGCCGCGGGAAGCCTGCTTCTCCCTCTCCCACTCCCCCTGCTTGTGTTCCCTCTTTCGCTGACTCTCTCTCTGTCAAATGAATAAATAAAAATCTTTAAAAAAAAAAAAGCATACATGTCTATGAGTTTTGACAAATGTATACACCTGCTAGATAGTGACCAATCAAAATATAAAATATAAAAGAACTCCAAAAAAGTTCCTTGGTTTCTCTTCCTAGTCAATTCCATCCCTGGCCACAAGCAACAACTGATCTGCTTTGTGTCAGTATAGATTATACTTTGCATCTAAATGCTTTTGTCAGCATAATGTTTTGAGATCTCTGCCCTGTGTTCCATCTATCTATTGTTTATTTTTTATATTACCAAGTAGTACAATACTGAATAAAAGTAGTAAGAGTGGACATTCTCATTTTATTCCCAAACTTAGGGGAAAATAAATCAGTCTTTCATCTTAAGTCTGTTGTTAATTGTGGATTGTTCATAGGTTTCTTTTTTCAGGATGGGGAATTTCCCTTCTAGTTGTTTAGAGCCATTATCATAAATTAATCTTGACCTTTGTCCAAACCTTTTTCTAAATCTATTATGATGGTAAAATGTTTCTTTTTCCTTATTCTAGTAAAATGAATTAAATGATTTTTATTTGTTAACCAATCTCACATTCCTATGATAAACCCCACTTAGTCCTCATGTGATCATTACATATCATTTTTAATCTGTTGATGTATTCAACTGCTAACATTTGGTAATAATGTTTGTATCTATGTTCATGAGAGATACTGGTCTATAGTTTTCTCAAACTGTTTTTCCCTAATTTGGTACCAGGGAAACACTGGCTACCTAAAATAAGTTGAGAAGCATTTCTTCCCCCTTTATTTTATGAAAGAAATCATGTGGTGTTGGTACTATTTCTTTCTTAAATATTTATAGAATTCACAATGAAATCACCTGATAAATCACTAAAAAAGTTAGAAACCTGGAACCAAAGCACTTTGTGTAAAAGTGTAACATTTTAATAATGAAATAAGAAATAAAGGTTACCATCTCTTATCATTTTCATAAAAATGTTAATGATGTTCATTTTCTAGAATTGTTTTCATTTGGTTGTATTTTAACTCATATTTGAGTTCAGATCTATGAACTTAACAGGCCCAAACTTATATGCTTACTCATTTACCCTGATCTCTACTTTCCTATCCTCCCCCAAAATGAAAATCTAACAAATTCAATATTTAAAATACAGATGAATTTTAAAATATGTCAAGTCTGACTTATTATTATTTGTAAAATATCTCCCATCTTGTTTTTTCATCCATTCAGTTAAAAGCCACTCCTTGATAACTGCATTAGTTGCTAGAAATCTAATAGTAAATTGAACACTCAGGACTCAAGAATATCAGTATGCAATGGTGCAAGAAAATTGAAGAAACCGAAAACTGTGTATTAAGAATAGTGGCAGAATTTTACAAAGTGTATTTTGCTGCTACTGAGGAAGTTCATCTCATGAATCTTCAAAGTTTAAAAACAACTTCCTAGAGAAAGTAATACCTGGGCTGAGTCTTAAAAGATATTTAGCAAATAGGTAAAGATAAAGATGGTGAACATGTGTTTCAATGAGAAAGAACAACATAAACAAGTGCATGAAGGAAAAGAACAACATGAAGTTCACGAAGAACTACAAAGAGTGTTGTCCTACAAAGACTTATGGTTCAGAGCTTCCCAAAGGTCCTTCACCACAGAGTGTTAGAGAAGTGTCATACTACTTTAGGGTTAGGTTACTCTTCAAGAATAGATGACTCAATCTCCTCAGCCTTCGGAATTCCTTGAGGGCCTGTCCTGGCTGAAGCTCCATGGATGGATACTTATTACAGTAAACATCTATTTCCCAAGGATGGGGTTATATATTACTTCCTGTAAATTTATACAAAATGTGATTAAAACCTGATAAGATAAAGTATGAAGCTAGGGGAAGAAAAAAGTGGAGCTAAAGAGATAAGCACTTTCCAAATCACTGGAGACCTTGTAGGCCACATCACAGATGCTGGACTTAGTTCTCATCGTCAGAGTGAAAAATGGAAGACACACGAGTTTCAGGTGGAAAACTCTTTAGGCTGGGAAAGGCAGGAATCAGGGGTGCTATTTAAACCATCTCCTCTCGAGGAAATGATAAGCAGTACACTTTTCACACATACAACTCAATACCGTGAACATATCCACATGTTTTATCGTTTGGAGAACAGAGGAGATGGGTTGCAATTATGTGAATTTTATTTTCCTCAAAGCACTTCATCTTCTAATTAACTTAACCATAAAAATGTGCACATTGAAAGTGCAATCTTCCAAGTTAAGTAACGCAGGTGACATTATTATTCATCATTCCTCAGGTTTTTTTAAAGCCCATTTTATGTAACATAAGTTTTTCAAACAGCATCATAAAAGATTCCCTTTGGTCTATCAGTACTTTAGTAACATTTAAACATTTGATTATAATGAAGAAATATCCTGTCAAGAAACAAAATTTATTAAAGAGAAACACATGTTTTGAAATATAAAAATTAAGTAATGATTCTACTGTCGTATCACTCAAGCTACCATTGAGATTCCTATTTCAAGAAGGTCCATATTCAAGCAGTATAAACTATAACTCTGAGGTAGAATTAGGTGACTACAATTAAATCTTTTTCTGAGTTTACTTTGCTGTCATTAAGGACTCATGAGGAAGACTAAGGGAAGGTAAATGTGAACACACGGCCTTTGGGAATATGAATGGTGGACAGTAAGCAGCAATGATGAGATGAAGATAGAAATATCCATCATTTTTGTACCTTTGAAGTATCCGTTCTTCTTTCTCCTCACAAAATAATGAGAAAAATGGAGGCAGAACATTGGAAATGGTGATTTTTATGAGCCACATTTAGTGGTAACACATTAAAAAAAGTCAACTAAGGTTATATATATTGAATCTAGTAAGTTCTATATTACATAAATTTGGTTATAGTATATATTGGTTCTCTATTATAACCAAATTTATACCCTCAACCGTTGCGTAAATGTGACTAAAATCTGATGGAAATTGTTAGGAATTCCCAATTTTGAAGTTGTACTGACTTTCAAGAATATCCAGGAAATGATCAAAAACATTCAAAGATCTAACTTATTTCATAAACCACTCATTCTTATGTATCCATGAACCGAGGACCCAAAATAGGAGCCCTCCCAATTTTGTATATGACTGCTGCGTCAGAGGTAGATAATGAACCATAATGCAAACTTGATCCACATACAAAGTCTGCTTCCCATCTGATAAGAATGACTTTTGAAGCACCATGTCTGTCATTCAGGCTGTTCTCTAATCATACCTCCACTGTTCAAATCCATGAGTTGGAGGGGCTGGAATAAATACTAAGTCAGATGGAAGAGCTGCACTGTCAAAATCCCTGGGAGACTTGAGCAAACTGAGCATCTCTACATGGCCGCACAGAAAGCAGCAGAGAACATGTGACTGCCAGAGGGGAGATAATTAGCACATAGCCACAGGGAGCAGTGGGAAGTTCTGCAGGATGAAGGATATCCATGCAGCCAATTCTAGACAGGAGAAATCCTTAACAGGCTCTTTCCAATATTCACAAGCCTACCTGGCTAAGAACGCACACAACCATCACTGGAAGTGGTAGTGAAGGAGGACACCATTCTTTAGTTTCCCAGGGGGTCCAGAACAAAATGGTATGAAGTAGGATGAAGGGGGAGGGATGTTTATTTTTGTGTGTGTGAGTACTAGATTCGAAAATTTGTTTGATTCCTGCTTTTATGATTTTGTTGCTCCCTTGGGCTACCACTGTGTCCAGAGAAACACTGGTCACACCTTTTCAAGGTTATATTAAAATGGTTGGTTCAAACAAAATAGCTTAATTATTGTTAAGCACAATAATTCCAAAATCCATTAAAAATGTTATTTTCTAAAAATACAGAGAAGAATGTATTATGCCTGCAGACTATTTTATAACATATTAATTCTAGGTAGAAATGCTACAACATAAATCTATTTTAAGTTACTGCACTGTTCCCATTCCTGCTTAAAACAAAATTACTAGCACATTAGAAACCTGACCATAACTCATTTCAGCTGATAATACTACATCATTACATTTTTTATATTTGGAATACAGTAATAAAATGTTAACCTTAAACAGAAACTGTCTTTTTTGGCAAATATGGAAAAGTTTTAAAATAATCATTCAGACATTATTAGAAATATTCTCCTAAGCCTCTTTCGCCAGAGAGCATCAAGTCGTCATTGTAAACATTATGCATTTTTTAGCATAGTACTAAGTTTCCTTCTGCCTAAAATATCTTCCAAGGTTGGGGAAAATATTTCATGAAATAATTTACGTCTTATCTTTTCCTCATTTACTATATAATTATCATGAGTTCTAAAAGAACCACCTACAGCAGATTAAAATTGGTCTCTTAAGTGAAAAAAAAATGCCCCTAGTTCTAAAAGAAGATTTTAATTTTAAACTCCATTCACTGCAATTAAAAATGAAATAAGACATACTTGAAAAATTTGCAGGTTAAGAAATTGATACTGTTTCAGAGATGACTGAAATCACATGGTTATATCATTAAGTAGCAATTTAAAAATATTTTACACATTATTTTGAAATGCCATTAAATTCAAACAGCAATAGTATATACTAGGAATAAAGTTATTCTGATCTAAAGTGTCTGAAATAAAACTTCTAAAAAAAGTAATACCCTAGAAAATAAACCCCATTTTTTATGTAAGATGTTTCCTAACATCCTAACAGTCCAAAGTACTTAAGGACTTAATTTTGATAGTCATGAAAAGTATGGACTTTGGTAATTAAAACACCTTCATAATTAGAAGCATTGAATGAACTGAATACAGAAAAGAATATTGAAAAAATAGTAGAGAAAATGAATAGGTGAAGTGGAAAGGCTGTTTTGGAACAGTTCTCATTGTGATCATTATGATTGGGGAAACACACACACACACACACACACACACACACACACACACAGGCCCTGAGCCCATCTCCTGTGCTGTGTCTTAACCCATGCACTTAGTTGGGAGATAGAGAGAATTGAAATATATATCACATTCTTATCTCAAGATCTCTCTAGTTTTCTGAATCTTTCATATACACAAGATAATTACAGTGTTTAAGAATTAAAATAGGAAATAATGTGATATAATTCCTAGTAAAAACAGGTGAGGTTAAAAAAATAAATCAGAGAACATAAGTGAAAAATGGAATTAACTTGAATTGAATCATCTTTAATAAAATTCACCTTTCAAGTACCAAACTAGCGCCATTGAAATGCACAATGTAAAAAAACACCTTGAACACTAAAAGTTCAAGACTCTTATGTTCCAGAAATAACAGGGCAAATGAGGGGAAAGAAAGAACTAGAAAAGGTAAGTTATTTAACCCCCAGTATCATATTACTGTGTACATCCGTTTTCTTCCAATCCCCTGGAGCCTCTAAACATTATAATCTGACACAAAATGTACTATGGCAAAAACCCTAGAATAAGTAATTTTTCAGAATAGGAAAGGGTTCTAATTTGCCCCCAAACGATATAAATGTTGAGGATATCAGTTTCCTGATCTTATCAGAGCAAAGGCTAGAAAAAAACCCTAAAATTCCTCTACTTATAAGACAAATATTTTAAAAAGAACATACATGCTAGAAAAATATTATTATTCTTTTTCCAGTTATTTATAATTGCATGGTGAATTTTAAGGAAAAAAAAAGAAACCTGATGTTCTGTTCACACCTCATACCAATAAAAACAGAATGTCCGGAGGTGAGACTCTGACAATCCTCAAGTGACTCCAAAGTGTAGGGAATTTTGGCACCCACTGACTCATGGATTCCCATTTTTTAATGGTTTTTAATTCATTATTGTCAACATTGTCCTTCGTTTTGAGGTTCAATTTATCACAGGTTTAATCAGTGTGAGTTTCTTCAAACTGGCCCCTGTGTCTTTGTCACATCCCTCCATCAGTTTTTTGAACACCTTGTTACTTTCTTTCATAATAAAATATTCCAGACTCATCTCATATTTTTCCTGACCCAGTTCTGGAATTAGTCATTTCTCTGAGGTCTCCCAGTTCCTTTTAGTGGGAAATGGTATTATAAACCAAGATGTGGCCAGTACGTGTGTGTTACTAGAGTACGTAGAGTACGTATTGTTATTAGAGGGTCCTTGCTTCTAGGCTGCTTCCCTAGGGATCAAATAATCAGAGCTGGCGCAGTGTGGTCCTATAACCTTAAACATCCATCATGGGACTAACAACCTTCAGGCCACAGGGAACTCTTTCTCCTCAGTTCTTGCTCTTTGTCATTAAAATAAAGACGATTACATATAAATGCCCTGTTTTGTTTTCATGTTGCCAAGATCAATGGCAAAATCTGAACTAAAATAGTGAAGATAGGGAAAAGATAACCTAAATAATGTGTCAAAATCATGATTTCAGAGAGCATGAATAGATTCTTCCATAAAGAAATACTGTTTCCTCTTAGTGCTTTGTCCATGCTTCTATATTCAATAGAGAAGAAACACTAATACAGAATATTTGTGTGATATTCTTAAAATAATGTTATTATATGTCCAATATATAGCCATGCATAATAATGCTTTTCATAGGTTGTCAGCAAAATATTTACAGAAAACACTGAAAAATGTCTTAGTAGAAATAACTTAGAAATTTTATGACGGAAAGCCATACATGTAGATTGAGTACAAATATAATGATCACTATCAAGGATGGTAAATTCAAAGTGAGCAACTAATTTAAGGACTAATAAAGTGAGAGATAATGCTGTCTGCTCACATGGAAAAGTGAATATGTATTAAATTATATTGTACAATGGTCAAAAATTACGTTGAACAACACACACAGAGGAAAGAAAGTTTAAATTAATGAGTATTTTATTGGCATAGTATTGGGTTTTTTTTGTTGTTTTGCTTTGTTTTAAAGATTTTATTATTCATTTGAGAGTGAGAGAGCATGGACGTGCGAGGGAGAGTACACGAGAGGGGGGAGGGACAGAAGGAGAAGCAGACTCCCCACTAAGCAGGGAACCTAATGCTATGAGAGCTGGATCCTAGGACCCTGGATCATGACCTGAGCCAAAGGCAGACGCTTAAGGGACTGAGCCGCCCAGCAGCCCCAGTGTTGGTTTTGTTTTAATGAAAGAACCATTAATATAAAATTCCACTTTAGGCATTGAATTAATGAACATTTGGATAAAGATATTTATAATTTTTCAGTCTTAACTAATGTTCACCAAAGCAAGTTGTTTTCCTTCTATATAATTTATGCAGTCCTTAAAATAAAGACATATACAAAAATTAAGAGCTACTTGGAAATATTAAAAATAATTTTCACTGGCATCAAGCTTTATTTAATAATCCATGTTAGAATTACAAAACCAAATGAGTAAGACAAAATAACTTAAAATACAAATCTGAAAGTTCCAATGTTTTTAAACACAGTGGAAATTCAGAAAAAAAGTGTTCCTTTTTTTTCATTTCTGATCAGAGACAATAATTGAGAATTAATAATGTTTCTTATTATTTCCGTAATGATATCATCTATCAACGATTTCAGTAAGTGTATGCAAGTCTGTGACCTTAAATAACCCACTGAAGATCATAGTGTGTTAAAAAACTAGCATGCAAGCAAACAAATAAATAAAACACTTTTTCCAGGGCAGGAGAATAAAAAAGCATTAGGATTTCCAATAAGAAAACTCTTGCACATTTTTTACTCTAGGCATTTTGATAAAGATAATATAATATATAAAAAAAAATTAATTCAGTTAGAATACTCCAGCAGTTAGGAATGAGATATTGAATTGTCAAATTAATCAGTACCCATTATGCTCAATTTACTAACTAATCCAGATTTACTAAAGTATAAGGGGTAAGACTGTGGAGAACATGTTTTACTTGCTTTCTTTAATAATACCTTTGCCATATAAATATAAGATTCATTATTATTGTGTTATTTTCCATACTTGACTCTCCATGCAAAGTGATTATAGTACCTCGAAGAGTGGTGACTAGTTACTTTGCTGTAGTGCTTAATGACTTCTAAATAAAAACAAGTAGGCAGGCTTATATTGTTACTGCCATGATATTCCTTATTTTTGAACTGGAGCATCTGGCTTGACTTAATTGCTAAACTTTCATAGGAAATCCTTTTCAGCATTAGACAATACATAGTTGTTTTACATGAAAAAGTGCTTATATTGTCAAAGAAAAGAAACTGTCTTGTTGAATGTGTATATATTATCCTCCCAACAGATACATACAATTTAAAAAAATGAATTACAAAAGCTCGAGGTCTCTCCCAAAGTACTTTCTTTGAGAATAATATCTACTTGATGATCAGAACACTATATTTAGTTATTTCAAAAGAAGAAAAATATGGTGTAAAATTTAACCACTCTTCTATGCACTGGAAGATCCAATTTCTGTAGGTCTCACGTTTATACCTTTTTTTTAAAGAAAAACAATAAAAAAATTACTAATACAAAATTTTGAATAACATGGATATTTTCAATGAAGAACATAAACAATAAATGAAAATTTAGTGCTGACAAACACTGCAAATATTTTCTTTCTGTTTGTACTAATTTCCTATTCTGCTGTAACAAAATACCACAAACTCAATTGCTTAAAACAACACAAATCTATTACCCCACAATTCTGGAAGTCAGAAGCCTTCAGTTGTTCTTATTTAACTCATGTCAAATTGTTGGCAGGACTGTGTTACTTCCAAAGATTTGGAGGAGAATCCATTTCCTTAGCAGGAAAAGAGATTCTCCTACTTCTAGAGGATACAGGCTTCCTGCATTCCTCATCTCCATCTTCAAAGCTAACAGTGCAGCATCTTCAAATCCCTCTCTCTCTCTCCTCTCCCACTTCAGCTTCTGTCATCACATCTCCTTCTCTGCCTCTAATTGTCCTATCTCCGTTTCTTGTAAGGACGCTTGTGATCACATGGGGCCCACCTAGATACTCCAGGACAATCTCCCCACCTGAAGATCCTTAATTTAATCACATATACAAAGTTACTTTTCCCATATAAGTTAATATATTCATAGGTTTTAAGGATTAATATGTGGACACCTGTGGGGGGCTATTAGTCTGTCTACCACAAGATTAAGTGTTAGTTCCCACAAGGTTAAGGCTCTTCTATTGTAACTGAATTTGAGTGTAACTGATAACTCTTTAAAATATACAAAATTAATCAGAAATTAAGGAACACAAAAGAGTAATTAAAATGACTAAATTATTGCTACACTGTATTTAACTACATAATTCTGTAATCAATTTATACTTTTGATCTACTAACGAACTTACTAAAGAATTTGAAATTTGGGAAATATCAGTTTTATAACTTCAATACTTTTTTCCTCAGTCCATTTCACTATCACAGTGATGATCATCCATGTTATTTTTTTCCTGTCACCATCAGACTTTATACAGCACAAGAAATGTCAGATATACTAAGATACTATTATATTATATTTTCAGGAATTTGAAAAGAAACAATAGTCTTAACCAACTGCATTTAAAATATCTTAATTTTGCAAATTTTACAAAAACGCTTGGCTGTTATGTGAATACATGCCGGGATCCATCCTAGAGCTTAGATTCAGCTCATTCGGATGGGGATGGGGGTGTAACTCCAAAGTTTAGCTTTAAAATAAGGCTAACTAACTCCAACTCTTCCCCTCATATTAAACATTCAGATTGTTCTTACTTTATTTTGCTTATTTTGTTTTTACAAAAAAATGTTAAAATGTGTAAATTTGTACCAATATTTTTTGCACACTTGTGATTATATACTTAGCTTAGACTGCAAAATTGTATGTGCTGCATGGAGACATCCTAGGTGTTAACGGTGGACTGAAAAGATTCCATACATGACTGAAAGGCTACAACTCTAGCCAGACAAGGAAAGTGATACTTAACTCTTTTCCTTTCCTTTCCCTTCTCCTGCTCCAATTAAATGGATCCACTGATGTGAAGAAAGAGAATATAAGGTAGTTTGGAAATTTCATTTGAATATGAGATTGACAATTAAAACCAAATGGTATTTAGTGTAATAAGTACAAGTTAATCAGATGTAGTAGAATCTGCCAAAGTAGTCATTAAGGGTAAGTAAAGAGTAATTTAGCAGAATATAGTTGAAATCATTTATTGAAAATATAAAACTAGGTCATATTTATACCTTATTGGAAATGACTACTCAAAATCTGTTACAAATAGAATTACTGAGGTAAAGTGTATGAACATTTAAAATTTTTGATATACTTCCTTATTTAATTGCGAAAAAAGCAAATAAGGTATCATGATCTTCTATTAACCCCTTGTAAAAGTACCCAGTTTCCAACACCGGTGTGGATATTAAATGTTTTGTCAAGTCTGATATTCTGTTATTATTTAATAATGCTGCTAAGACAACTAGGTAGCTTCTGCATCTTTAATTTATTTGACTTTATATGTCTGCTTCAATATGTCAGCTCTTTATATACTTTACCCCTTCTCATAGAAATCTATTTACTTGATGCAAATAACTTCATATTCACATTCTCCAAAACGCAAGTGTACTGTCTCAGTGGTTCATAAAGTTAAGTTCTTTCTGTGTTAATATAGTGTCTGCCTTTATTTCAATACAAGGAAATGGGTTTGGGTTTTTTTTTTTTTTTTTTGGTGCTTTATGTTTCATAAACCAAAATTATCTATTTTTGGAAGGAAAAAAGATATCTGTAGATTAAAACTCAACTTTTCAATTTAACAATTTGATTATTGTTTCCCAAATTCCATTTAATTCATCCGGAAAATGTGGATAAATCTCTGCCTTCAACCCTAATGTTAATTATGTACCAAGCATAAGTTACGTGCTCCCTGAATATACTTTATTTGATCAGTGCCAGTGTTGTCTTGATTGTTAAATATATTGAAAAAACTTCCAAAGTTAGCATTAAATAAGTCTCATTAAAAAATGTAGAATCGATTATAGTTAAAGATGTTATGCCAGGGGCTTTTAGTATTATTACCCAGGATGATATTAATGAAGCAGGCATAACATTGTGCACCTTAACACATTTACAGTATTGAAATCTAGTGCAATAATGGGTATCTCCAAAGTCCCTATATTTAGTCAGGAATATATTCCCGATGTTTGTTTTCCAGTATTGTTTTGTTTTTGCTACAGGATAGGAGAGTGAAATGAGGCGTAGATTCCTATCCATGCTTTGCTTAGGTAAAGGTTAAAATTTGTTTTTACTGCCTACAGACACACTAAATTCAAAGAGACCCAGAAATGTACACAGATGCCAAATGTCAATATGCTTTAATTCAGCAGTGATATAGTTGTTAGAATATTTTCACAGACTAAAAATATTTCTTAACTTTGTATCACATATTTTTTAAATCTAATCTGTAAAAAAAACCAAGTAATACTTCTTTTTTCATGTTTTGATCAATTTTAATGATCAAACATTTTTAAAATTTATTTTTAAATGGTTTATTTCATTTCTGTATTATATATTTAAGAATGTATTTATACTTCTACAACAGCCCTTGGTAATTTTAAAGAGTTTATTTTTCATACTTTTCAACTGTAAAGTACTTTATTTTAATACAATAGCCTCACTCCTGTTCCCTGGATCTCCAGGCATTTAGCAGTCTAAAATATTGGAAGCAGATTTTCAAAAAGATGAATGGATCATTAGTTGCATAGCTTCCATTACAAGTGATAGATGAGCAAACTAACCTTGGGTTTTTATACTTTAAAATTTTCTTTTAATATTACTTTTGCGTAGAATTGCATTTAAAAGCAATTCTTTCAAAATGAAAGAATTTTGAATCTCTTTCTTCTTAATCTGGAGCCACAAAACACATAAAGCACTGTATTAGACCTACTTATATTTCTATGCAATGTTCCTTTGAGGAAGTAAAAGGTTAGAGGAAAATGTTTGGCATCAGGAGCTTCTTGTAAATAACCAGGGCAGGTGTCTAGCTTAGATTTCTTGCCCCTATTAAAATGGAGAAAGGAGCGGGCCCCTGGGTGGCTCAGTCGCTGGGCGTCTGCCTTCGGCTCGGGTCATGGTCACGGGGTCCTGGGATGGAGCCCCACATCAGGCTCCCTGCTCTGCGGGAAGCCTGCTTCTCCATCTCCCACTCCCTCTGCTTGTGTTCCCTCTCTCGCTGTGTCTCTCTCTGTCAAACAAATAAATAAAAAATCTTTAAGACAAATTGAGAATGGAGCAGTCCTCTCTCTATGACTTAGTAGCTAATGACCTTGCACAGGTCACAGCCTGTCTCTGGACTGCAGATTTCAAATTTCTGAATAGAAGTGAAATAAATTATCTCTAGGATCTTGTCTAGGTGTAAAAGATTGTAAATGTAGGAGAAGTAGAAAATCTCTTAGGAATGTAACATACCAGTCCTGATCAGTCACTTAAATTTTAACTCGAGTTCATTGGAACCTGCTGCAGTGCAGAGAACCTGATGGTTAAAAATGAGAATGAAAGCACCATTAAGCAATAAAGAAGGGACTTAAAAAAGACTACATGGCATCCTGGAAGACCAACCCTGCCTTTCAGTCATTAGCCAGAGATTGCTTGAACACTTATTTTTAAATATATTGATTTCAGATCAAGCATTCATATTTTGTGACTGCTTTCTCCTTGTAAGCCCCTTAAGAGATAATTCATTCTTATATCCACAGCACCCAGCTTAAGGCCAGGGACATAATATGCAGTAAACTAGAACAAATAATTGCACTACATCCCCTCTCATATTCTTTTTTTCTGCACCCAAAAGAACATGCACATTCAATAAAGGCATGGACTAAAAATATTTAGTCCAAGAAGCACTTTCAGAATATTCAAAGCAGTTGTTATCAACAAACAGATTAGAAATTAATGTGCTGTGGGGTGCCTGGGTGGCTCGGTCATTAAGCGTCTGCCTTCAGCTCAGGTCATGATCCCAGGGTCCTGGGATCAAGCCCCGCATCGGGCTCCCTGCTCAGCAGGGAAGCCTGCTTCTCCCTCTCCCACCCACCCTGCTTGTGTTCCCTCTCTCGCTGTGTCTCTCTCTGTCAAATAAATAAATAAAATTTAAAAAAAAAATTAATGTGTTGAATTTATTATTTTTAATATTGAAGTTTTGGCTAATATTATGATAGTTTATAGCAATCATGATTAATATAGTTAGGTTTTCCATTTCTAATGGTACATGAAATTGAAATTGTACTTCGAAGTATCTGTTGTATATTTTTATGCAACTGTTTTTCTATTTACCCGTCTAACAACTTTCAGTACCATGAATTCATTCCTTTTAGTCACCAATCTAGTTTATTATAAAGTTTACATATATAGCTTTGAAAAATGCAGGAAACTCTCCCTAGACCTTTAATTTTGGAAATTTGATTTTATGAGTTGGCCAAAGACCCTATTCTAGAAATAACTGGTCCACATGTCAAATTATGCTACATTATCACCACAAAAATTTGTAAGCTAACCAATTTGGAACAGATGTTTACAGTTCTAGATGGCAAATGGATATTTTTTTTAAAAAATAGTAGATCTTGATTAACTTTATCCTGAGTTAGACATAACTTATATCAAGGTTATCTTGATTATAAGAACAGAATTATAAAACATGAAGTATGCTTTAAAAGCATATGCAACGTCACCATACCAACATAAACACTTTCATTTTCACTTTTTTTTGGTTTTCTTCCTATCAGTTTATATTCAAGCATATAAACTTAAATGTTTAAATGTTGCCTTCTCTCCTTAACATTGTATTACTAATATTATAAAATTGTTCAGGTTGTTATGCATTCTTTACACACATGATTTTAATGGCTAAATTAATATTTTAAATTTGATGTAATAAGAGTCACCTAATGATACCCCTGACATGCAGATTTTTTTTTTTTTCAGGTATGGTCATACAGTTAATGCTATACCTACGTGTATATGAACATAAGTTTAATATTTTTAATTCTTTTGAAAATTTCTTGCAAGTGAGATCCTTAGGTTAACAAATTATAAACTGTCACTTTCAATGAACTGGTATGTATTGGAAGGCAAAGATTTTTTAAAATAATTCCCTTTTAATTTTTTCCCATATGAACTAGACGTATGTTCAATAGGAAAAATAGTGAAAATTATAAAATTTAGTATGTGACTAATTGTTTTGGTTTTGCTATTTATTTTTTTATAATAGTTGGAAATCTATTTTTTGGACACTTTTAATGGTTCTTCTGTTAACCACTACCTATTGTGGGTGGCTTTAGTAACTTAGGTTTTTAAATTTTGTAAGAACCTTGTTGCCATAGTAATCATGAAATCAAAGTTACTATAGTAAAATGAATAAAATATAGGACCCATTTTCAAAAAGTCAGTGCTTAAATTGTTTCTCCAAATTCACAGGTTCCTCTGTTTTAGATGGTAGAGTTTGTTACAAGATAATTTATTTTATAAGAAAATATATATTTAGAGATTAATATTAATTACTACTAACTGAGGTAACTAAAACTTTGGATAATTTTTTTCCAATTTTTATTTAAATTCTAGTTAGTTAACATACAGTGTAATAATGTTTTCAGGAGTAGAATTTAGTGATTCAACACTTACATTTAACACCCAGAGCTCAACACAAGTGCCCTCCTTAATACCCATCACCCATCTAGCCCATCCCCCACCCACTTTCCCTCCATCAATCCTCAGTTTGTTCCCTATTGTAAAGAGTTTCTTATGGTTTGTTTCTCTCTCTCTTTTTTTCCCCCTTCCCATGTGTTCATCTGTTTTGTTTCTTAAATTCCACATATGAGTGAAATCATATGATATTTGTCTTTCTCTTCCTGACTTATTTCGCTTAACATAATATACTCTAGCTCCATCCACGTCATTGCAAATGGAGAGATTTCATTACTTTGATGTGGAACTTAAGGAATAGTGCAGTGGAAAATTTTTTTTAAAAAAAGAAACAATTTTACATTCATCGATGAATTACCATGAACATAAAGACATTGGAGATCTCAAAAAAACTGAAAACTAGAGACCAAGGAAATAAGCAAGTACCAATGCCAGCATTCTCACTGAGTGTTTCTACAAAATCTAAGATCTTGAGCCACAGCTTTGACACTATGTACAGATTGCAGAAGACAGGAACTATAATGGGATGCATCCAAGGTATGGAAACTAACAAGAAATTCCCAATAGAGCTGGAACTTATCCACTAAAATAAATAAGGGAACGCAAGAAATATAACATTCCTTTCCCAACCTTCTTAAACTGCCTCCTCTAAAGATGTTGACAACCTGAAATATTATCAGTATCTGTTTTGACATTGCATCGAGGGAAAAGGAAAGACTACATGTACCATCTGAAACTTTAATTCTCCCACAGTGTCCGAATTCACTTTATAGGACATGTTCCAAAACTAATTTATTTGAAAGAACTTAATTTAGGTGGGCAGAGGCAAACACCATATGAACTCACCCTTAACCTAGGACATAAAGAATGCCTATAAACAAAGTTCAAAAGAAAAATAGTACCTCATTATAACATGGAATAAATTAACAAAGAAAGAAAAACACCTTCACACACATGCATATGCACACACGCACACATACACAAAGGCACCATGCATGAAAACTAACATAAACAAGAGCAGAAATAGACATGCAAAGATTTCAGTTATTGTAATTCTTAGAAAGAAATTTAATAAAAGCAAATATAACATTTTTTCCTAAAGAGAAATTTGAAAAAGGAAAAAAAAGAACCAAATGCAATTTCTACATCTTTAAATTATAACTAGATTTTTTTTGAATGGATAGGTGAAGTAGTAGTAGATTATATAAAACTGATGAAAGAATCAGTGAACTGGAAGAATGACCCTCAAAATATTTATAATTCTGCCCAGACATATACAGAAGGATTACATTACATGGAGGAAACTGAGAAGGCTTGACATGAATCTAAACAGAGCTCTGGAAGGTATTAATAGTAAGAAAGATCACAAGGCAACATTCAAAGAGATGATAGCTGAGTATTTTCCAAAAAACTTGAAAAATATTAATTAAATCTGGGACCCCATTTATTCCCAATCAGGATAATTAATAAGAAATCCATACCTAGACATATCATAGTGAAATAGCAGAAAAGCAGAGGAAAAAGATGTGTTAAGAAAAGCCAGTAAGAGGGGCACCTGGGTGGCTCAGTAGGTTGGTTAACCATCTGCCTTCAGCTCAGGTCATAATCTCCAGGTCCTGGAATCGAGCCCTGGTTTGAGCTTCCTGCTCAGTGGGAAGCCTGCTTCTCTCTCTCTCTCTCTCTCCCTCTCTCTCTCTCTCTCTCCCTTTCTGCCCTCCCCGCCGCTCATTCTCTCTCTCTCTCTCTCTCAAGTAAATTTAAAAAAAAAGAAAAGAAAAGCCAGTAAGAAAACAAAGCAACTTCAAAGAAAAAGTAATTAAACTGGCCAGTGATCTGTCACTAGGAACAACAGCAGTTAGGAGACATTGGAAAAATATCTGTAATATGATGAGAAAAATAACTGCCAATAAATAATTTTTACATAACAAAATTATTTTTATGAATTATAGAAATATAAATATGCTTTTCCCTAAAATGGGGAAAAATAGACCTTTTTCACACAAAGATACTCACTAAAGTAAATTTTAAAAGTATATTTCAGGGAGCACCTGGGTGGCTCAGTCAATTAAGGTCTGACTCTTAATTTTGGCTCAGATCATGATCTCAGGGTTGTGGGATCCAACTCCAAGTAGGGTTCTGTGCTCTGCACTCAGCGGGGAGTCTGATAGAGTTCTCTCTCTCCCTCTCCCTCTGCCCTTCCCCCCGTTCTCTCTCTCTCTCTCAAATAAATAAATAAATCTTAAAAAAAAAGAAGTATATTTCAGGAAAAGAAAAACTGGCCACAGGTCAAGCTATTAAGTACAAGAAGAAATCTGGATTTAACAGATCAGAGTGGTCAGAGTTGAGAATAATAATAATAGGATAAAAATAATTCTATTTCTAGTACTGCAAAACTATTTACATATGGCTATACAAACTTTTACTTTTCCCTCAAAGTAATGTGTTCCGTGAAGCCATTCCTAAATGGTTATGGGCATGTGTTGAAATCATCATATTTGTGTTTTTAGAAGTTCATTCTCACTATGGAATGAAGAATAGATTTTCAAAGTGTATATGGGTTGGCTATATACAAGGCTATTGCAGTAGCTCAGAACCTATGTTGAATAAATGTTGAATGAACCAGTTTTCCTTTCTCTGTTTTAATTCCCTCTAAACACTTCTAGGAAGTTGAAGGTCACTTCAGGACAATGTTGGTTTAATGAATTAAGAATCCTAAGACTGACAGTTCTCAAGACTTGGAGTGTGACCTCCTGAGACGTTAACTTTAACAGCTTCCTATAATGAATCCATTCCTAATTTCTCCTAGTCACCTGTACAATTTTTTTTTTAAGATTTTATTTATTTTTTGACAAAGAGACAGCGAGAGAGGGAACACAAGCAGGGGGAGTGGGAGAGGGAGAAGCAGGCTTTCCGCTGAGCAGGGAGCCTGACGCAGGGCTCCATCCCAGGACCCTGGGATCATGACCTGAGCCAAAGGAAGACTCTTAACGACTGAGCCACCCAGGCGCCCCGTCACCTGTACAATTTTAAGAATGTTTAATAATCAGAACAAATTTGAAATCACAATGCTTAAAATAAATTATATAAATAGCATATTTTCCCTTTCTTATATATGCATGATTTATATAGTATATTGGGTCATATATTCAATAATATCCAACAAATGTCAAGCTCACACTAATTATTAGACTGGTTCAATATGGGCATGTTGTAGATCCAATTCAATTAAAGGCAAGATCTCTGAAAAATAACACAATTTGGTTAAGAAAAAGTGAAAGATTTTAGTAAAAATGCAAAATATTTAAATAACAAAATGTTTCTATATGATAAAAGTTTATCAAAAGCAAATTAATTTGAAAGATATGTACAATTAAAATAAAATATAAATTATCTTCATTCTAGATAGCAATAAGTCAACATATTTATTATTTCTAGAAAAGGCACAAATATGAAATTCTGATATGCTGATTAAATTCAATTGTATTATGATTCACTTTCATGTACTAATGAGAGTAGTCAAGATAGATCATCTTAATGATCAGAGTTGACAATAAAACGGTAAACAGAGCATAATTAATGAATTTCCTATTTAGCCTTCTCCTGCTATTGGCATTATACCACACTAGATTGCTAGTATTAAGCACCATCTTAAAACATGCATTTTGTTTAACTGTATACTTATCATTGTAGTTAGGGCTGAATTAGACATTGAAAGAAATTTAATGTAAAGACTCCCCTGAGGTACTATAATTTTATCTATTAATAAAGACATATGCATTTATTGTTAATGGGTTTTAATTCTTTTTCTGATATTACATAATGCACATACATGAATGTCTTTGAATGTCTTGTTTTTCTGCTGATTTTCATCTTAATTTTTACAACACTGAACAGTTCATTTGTATAAATAACCATTTCAAAGGAAAGGAAAATGACTACTATTAATATTATAATGTCATTGCATCAAAATATTTTTAAAGTATACTAGCTTAATTCTACATTGTGTATTTGTTTAAAACATGACCTTTAGGTAATTAGATACAGAGGATAGGGGCTATGTTCTCATTTTCAGTCATAAAGACATCACTTCTGGATTTGTGACCATTACAAAAACTGTTAAGAGAACAGCATGAGGGCCACCTGGGTGGCTCAGTCGGTTAATTGATTTTGGTTCAGGTCATGATCTCAGGGTCCTGGGATTAAGTCTTACATCGGGCTCCGCACTCAGTGTGGAGTCTGCTTGTCCCTCTCCACCCGCTCCTCCCCCACCCCCCACTGTGCTCTCTTTCTTTTTAAAATAAATAAATAAAATCTTAAAAAAAAAGAGAGCGAACAGCATAAGTGGATATACAATCACGCCCTACTGTTGAGCACATATTCTGAACTTTGGAAGTATTTTATTTCTATGTAATTCAGATGCTGAAATAATTATTTATGTGAAAGGTTTATATCTCCTTATGGCTATGGAAAATGTTTTCCAAGCTCCCTAAGTTTAGGATGAAAATGTAGATTTTAACCTCTATCGGGTAGTAAGTATCCAAAATACCTTCAGAAATTCCAGAAGCGTAAATTCTCTGTCTTTATACAGTCTTTAATAGAGCTTAAAACAGAATGGCGTGTAGAAATTTATTAAATGAGCATTTTTACTCCATCCACGCTGCTGGAAATCCACCACTGAAGATGAACTGCAAAATACAACTTAATCACAACAATCAGGGCTAGGTTACAAGCAAAAAGGATAGAAAATTACCCTGCCCTCTAAATATTACATATTAGGAAATCCTCTTTGTTAGGCTGTCTGTTGGTACTTAGCTGGATGAAATCCAAAAAAAATAAACTGTCTTTAAATTTTTTATCTAAATTAATCTCTAGAAATAATATTAATGGTAAGTACTAAGAATATTGCTCAAAGTAAATTGATGAAATAGTATATCACTAATTAATAACATGGTGCTAAAATAATATTAATTAATTTATTCTACTCAACACTATACTATAAAAGCTAAAATAGCTTGAAACAAATTTATGAAAATCTATTCACCTTAAAATTGTACCTTTCATTTTTTTTTAAACTTTTTTAAAAAATTTTATTTTTAAGTAATCTCTACACCCAACCAGGGACTCAAACTCACAATCCCGAGATCAAGAGTTGCACTCTGTGCTGACTGAGCCAGCTAGGTGTCCCCAAACTCTATCTTTTCATCTAGCTATTTATCTACCTTTCCATTCATCTGTGCTTTCTATTTTTCATTATAAATAACAACTTATTTATGCTGTGTTAATCTTTATGTAATAAAAAATAACAAGTTATTTCTCCAGATTATTTTGATAATACAGATCCAGATAATACCTGTTCCTTATCAATCTGAATGTAAAATATCACATTATATAGTAATTTTAAGGTTTCAAGTTGACTATAATTTTCCAAAAAATTTTAACACATAGGTTTTTTTGTGGAAAAAAAAAGACAGGAAAGCAGTAAATACTTAATATTTTTTTTTTACAATCTGGTAACTAACATTTTAATAAAATGTAAAATGTAAAATTATATTCTTCTCACTGGTGTTTAGTAAAGAAAAAAAAGCCCACACTTATTGTTATGTCTGATGTCTGCCCTCCCACCCTTATCAGCTTGATCCTTAACATTGTCATTTGGATGCTCTTGAATTAAAAATTCAGACATCTGAAAGACTGAATTGTTCTGATGATACCATGAGTGCCTTTTTGACATAATCAAAGTATCCTGCTTGTTTTAATAATTAGAAGCAATAGGAGAATGTTCCCAACATAGATGAAACAATCACTTACTAATATAAAGCAATATAATACTGAAACCCAATATAATACTGAAACCCAATATGCAGAAGCAGATTGCCTGCCATCCACCTACCCCATTCCCAAAATGGTAGATTTTCAAACTTCATAATGCAGCATTACTTATCATTAATCAAATCAGCTGCTATGCTTCCTACTTATAAATGTCAACACTATACAGAAATCAATCCCGAATGATGACCAACTTTTTTTTTAAAGATTTTTTAATTTATTCATTCGAGAAAGAGAGATACAGAGAGAAAGAGAGCATGAGCAGGGGGAGAGGCAGAGGGAGAGGGAGAAGCAGGCTCCCCACTGAGCCAGGAGCCAGATGTGGGGCTCGATCCCAGGACCCTGGGATCATGACCTGAGCCAAAGGCAGACACTTAACCATCTGAGCTACCCAGGCGCCCCAGATGACCAACTTTTCATGAAGAATGTTATATAATTAAAACAAAAGAAAATAGGTGTCTAGAAGTTAGTTCAGGAAGAAAAAGTATAATGGTCCCTCATAGAAGGAAAGAAATATACTATAGTATTCTAGAAGTTAGAACACTACAGATGGAGTTCCATATTTTAGTTACAACCTGGAATCTACATTATGAATAATTAAAAAATGTATGAAAGTGTGTGTCTTCTCCAGATTGTAAGTAATCCAAGTTGGCACATGAACTCAGTCTTTTATATTCATTGCTGGTGGTCTGAAAAAATATGATATAGACTAACTACACCCCTCACATGCAGCCATGCATGTATATTTTCATGGGAATACTGGAATTTAGATAGCTAAGATTATATTTGTATCCAAGTGAGATAAGAAACTTTCACAGAAGGCTAGAAGCATTGTATTTACAACTAGAATATAGATTTATGGTACTTTTAGGCCTATTTTTTATTGTGGCAAAATAAACATAATATACAATTTACCAATTTCATCACTTTGAAGCATACAACTCATAGGCACAACTGCTCTTATAGTATTTTTAATCAACATCACATGAAAGAACAGCTGAATAAAATGGGAGCCAAAATTGCTTTAATCTACTGATAATTGCAAATGGATCAATGGGCCAAAATTATTTTAACTACTCTTGTCAATCAATTATGGGGAAACCTAAAATGCCTGTACGACTCTTGGAACAGCCAAGCATATCTAAGAATCCTTAGCCCATTGACTTACTGTCTAAATAAACATATTGATTTCTTTATACTGTTCTTATAAATGTCTCTTGATTATGTTTTCCCTTTAAACTCAGATTCTTTACTTAAACTTTGGGGCCCAGTGGAATGTTATAATCTGAGTAATGTTTTTTATTTAACCCATCCACCAAACAACATCATTCATAATATTGCTATTGACTTTCACCACATATTACATGTGGGGTGTGTTGTGTGTGTGTGTTTCTTTCTCTTTTTTTCAAGACTATGGACATTGTAATGACAATCATACTTGTAGATGCAATAGATTTCCACTGATGTTAAATGATGGGTTTAGATGTCATCTTAAAAAAAATGTGTATTATTGTAATACTTAGCAGGTATGTTCATTTATGAACAATTGGCATGGTTTTGATAACCATTAATCTCATCCTAAGAAATACACAGAAGTCAATAAATTGTTTCTTGGAACAACTAAAATAAGAAATATGGAAAATGTGACATGTTCTTATTTGGAATCTATTTGCATTTAGTAGAATGGCACAAAATACTTGGGAAGTCTGGAATAATTCCCCAATTTTTTCCAAATCCTATTAACTGTTCTTCTGAATATGATAGTTTTATCCAAATCAAAAGATATATAGATAGGGAATATTTCTCTGTTTGCTTTATATTTGAGAGTTTGGTTTTTCTTTCATGCAGGCATTAAAATGCACATTTGTTTTTTATTTCACGTCAGGTTTTTACTTTAAAAAATTACTTCTAATATCTCATAACTCACCAATATTTCATTCTCTTAATATTTTATACATATTAACTTTTCATTTACTTTTGAATTTTGAGGATGTTATATACTCACTATTATATGGATTTCAATTAAGAAACAGTTGATAATGTTTAGACATTTTTGGTTACCTCTTCCATGACTAGAATAAAGAAGAGTACTCTACAAACTGATCATTGCTCATGTATCTACTACTCACTTTTCCAGCAAATAAAGAGAAGGACTTTTTTGCCTGCTTAATATCATACGGCTTTTAGTTTGTGTGGTGCTGCTGTTGATAGAGGGAACAGATTGTTCCAATTCCTGGTTTCTCAATGCAGCATCATATATTTGTCATGTGGGCACCCCTCCTACAAATGCTATTTTCTAGTTTACAGGCAGTAATTGAATGACATTCCATTTACTAAAGATTTTCTTTCAAATCTGTTTCCCAGATCCTTTCCTTCCTTAGTTTACTTTTATGCTTATTTATTTAAATTAGTCTCTGGAGAATAATTTAATGTGACTCACTCTTAGTTAATCTTAAAATACACACTTACACATACACACACACACACACACACGTTCTCTACAAATTCATTAGCTCTTTTGTTTCCAGTGTTTTTGTATTGTTCATGTACAATTAGTATCACAGACCTGAAAAGCCTCTCCCAAAGAGCATTTGTTTTTGAATATCATTGGTAATCTGAATGGATACAGCAAAAAAGAATGTCCATGGATAGATATCAAGTCTTCTCCTTTAGAATTTAAGATAAAAAGGAATGAAAAAAATAATGAATTTAAAAATTAACTGAAAAAAAGTGTTAACTTAAATCTCCCAAGTTTTAAGAATTATCTTTTCCGCTGAAAACTTATAATGATGATGAAACTTATTTCATTAAAAAATAAAAGTCTAGCTCTGTGTCCAGAGATTGTTCAATACAGTGCACATCATGAATTCTTTCTAAATCCCAAGTCTGCTCCTCAGGTAGAGATGAGAAAGCACAGGAAACTGGAATGAGGCAAGAATGACCAATGACTATTAAAATATATCTCCTAATCCAGACCTTATTTGTGACCTCTAAATCCATATATCTATGTTCCTGAAATATTTGTAAAGAGCATTCCATGTTCAACATGCCCAAAGACACATTTAACAATATGTACTATCACTACTTCTTATGCCAGTAAGCATACTCACACTTGTACAGTGCTACAAGAGGGTAATTTAGGAGCATTTTTGGCACATATTTTTGACTTCCTTCCCTGCATACTATTTTTCCTATATCCTGTGGATTTTGTTTAGTGAATGTATCTTAAATCTGTACATATGTCTCCAAATACATTGTTTTAATCCAAGCCATGTCTAGCTTAGACTGCTACAGTTGACCTTTAGCTGGTATGTCTGCATCCATTATTATACCCTCCCCATCTCGTATTTCCCAAGAGCTGCAGTGATATTTTCAAAATGCAATCAGATCATTTGTTCAGTACACCCTCAAAGGAAACACAAATCTTGTACTTTCTGGACCTATGCACAATCCCATCTCCACCAATTTCTGACCAACTCTAAGATCTCTAGTCATATTGGCTTTCCTTCAGTTTCTCAAAAATGCTAAGTGTCCTCTCTCCAAAAGGCACAGGCCCATTCCATTTTCTCTGCTGAATCCCACCTTCTGCCACCTTTGCCTACTTAAAATTTTCACAGCCTTCCTTTCATTCCACACTAGACCTGTTCCCCACTGTACATGCTCTCATTCTGGTTGCACCTTTCCTTCATGACACGTAACACAGCTTGCAATGATGCCTATTATGGATTGAACTGTATCTCCAAAAAGATGTGTTGAAGTTCTAACCCTCAGTATTTCAGAATGGCCTTATTTGGGTCTTTGCAGGTGTAATTAGTTAAGATAAAGTCAAATGGAATAGGGTGGGCTTTTAATCCAGTAATGGTCTGTGTCTATAAGAAAAGAAGCAGTGACACACAGGGAGAATGTCATGTGAAGATATAGAGACATTCAGGCACAGAGAGGAAGATAACATGTAAAGAGGAAGGCAGAGGTTGGATTTCTGCTGTCACAAGCCAAGGAACGCCTGAGGCTACTAGGACCTAGAGGAGGCAAGAGAGGACTCTCCCCCAAGGGTTCAGGTGGGGCACGGCCTTGCCAAAACCTTGATTTGTAACTTCTAGCATCAAACTGTACGAGGATAAATTTCTGTTATTTCAAACCGTCCAGATTGTGGTTCTGTGTTATGGTAGCCCTACCAACCTAATGCTATACACTTACGATTAACACCTACCTCCCCTGCTAAACGATAAGTTTCATGAGGGCAGGAAACGTGTGCTTTTGCTCACTATTACATTTCTAGCACCTACCCGACAATAGCTGCCTACACAACAGACGCCTACTAGATATTTTTGAATAAATGAACATATCCTACCACTTCACTCACATAAAGCACTTCTTTATATTTGGTTTTAAAAAAATAAATAAAATTATCAGTATTTTCTGAAAACAACTCAATAGCTAATTACTAAAATTTATGCATTATTAAAATTGACATAAAAATGAAAATAATAGTTTGATATATCCCAAAGCATATATAATACGAATCACTTTCTTTTTTTTTTTTTTTTAAAGATTTTATTTATTTATTTGAGAGAGAGAGAATGAGAGAGAGCACATGAGAGGGGGGAGGGTCAGAGGGAGAAGCAGACTCCCTGCCGAGCAGGGAGCCCGATGTGGGACTCGATCCAGGGACTCCAGGATCATGACCTGAGCCGAAGGCAGTCGCTTAACCAACTGAGCCACCCAGGCGCCCCGAATCACTTTCAATAAATAGAATGGAATTCTATCAAAGGAGTTAAGAAAGTTTTTCATTCAACATTTTATAAAATTTAAAGTATTATACTAATATTTAGTGCAAAATTGAGGTTCCTATTGGTGCAGAGCATTTATTTCAATAGGCTCCATTTTTCCAGGTCTGGATATAGTGCTCTCAGCACATTGTAAGGTTCAAATTTGACTTAATCTTTGATGATTATTCAAACAGAATTTTAAAAGAATACAATCAGAAAACTATAAATTAATGCTGTGAGGAAAGATGTACTTCACGGCAAAAGGAAGACTGTCTATCTCATGACATACTGTAAGGATGCAAATAATGAAAAACAGATTAAAGCTATTAATACCATACTTATCTCCAGATCTGCCAATATCATTGCACTCTATCAATACAATTGACGTGTGAGAAACAGGCTAGCATAGTGGATATGAACTCTGGCTCTGGAGACAAATTACCTGAATTTGAATGACACTTATAAGTTAGATATAATCAGATTACCTTCCAAATAGGGTTGCTCTAAAGATAAAATGTGTTAATTCAAACAAAATGCTTAGAAATGTGTCTAAAACATAGTATGTTCATATTGATGCTTAATTGCAAAACTACAGGGGACATCATATATGTGATGTTTCAAAATGTTCAAGCCAAAAAAAATTAAATCCATCATTAATTATAATTATATGTTATATTCTAATATTATATATTGTTATAAATATAATTATAATTATATCGTCTTTGGCTATAACACTTTTCAGTTCATTTGATTCTTTTCCCTTATACTAATTCAGTCTCTGAATTTGTTTGATAGCACATCTTATTAACAAAAGACTTTCAAGCTAATATGCCAATACATACATGCATTTCTATATAGCATGAACTATTATAAAACATTTTAAAATGAGATAATCACAAATATAAAGATAATTTTAATATTTCTACTTGTTCCCTGTAAAGCATGTTGCACACTTTCTAGCATATTGCATGCACCCTAATTTGGAGACCACTGCATTAGGCAATACATTCTAGAAGCAAAGTCTTTATTGCCTTCCATTATTTTAAGAGTGCCTAGTACAGAATCTGACACATAGAGGCAATCAATAAATATGTTACAGGAATATAGAAATAAATGAATATATTTATCTCAGAGCAGATATATATTTTCTCAAGAATCATACATAATTAGCCAGAAACTAAGTCTTAGTTAATTAGGCAGAATAATTAGGCAGGAACTAAATCTTCAAATTCTAAATCCAATGCTCTCTCACTTGTCCATCTAGAAATATAGACCAAAGTATGCAAATATATGTACATATGTAATTATTAATGTAAATACTGATAATGGGAAATAACTTGTTACTGGGACTAATATGCAAGTTTATAAATTATTTTACTAGAAAATTTTCAGGATTTTAAATTTCGATCCTAAGCACCTAAATATTTTTTTTAAAAATCTGACACTTGTTAAAAGTAGGAGAACAAATATTTTATCTGGAAAGTAGCTTTTCTAAATGATTATATATAAAAAAATTAGACATGGAAAATGTGTTTGGGGAAACAAAATTTCAAGGGTGTTTTATATGTGTATGTATGATATTTTCTTTCTAGTTTTCTGAAATACCAAAATTGACAGAAATTAATAGCAATCTGTTTTTATACTTTCTATGTCATTAACTGTCTATCTCTAAATCTATTTATCTACCGACTTATGTGCCAATCATCTATTAATTAATCTTGGTAATAAGAAATATATATATAAATATGCAATTTATATATATTAAATATATAAAAAATAAAATCATTAAAGATTCAAATATTCAATTGTGAAATATTAAACATTTACTACAGTTGAAGATAATAGTCTACCTGTTTTTAGATTCTGAAATGATAAAAATATCAGTAGGGTGTTCATGTTTTTAGCCGATGATATTGATCAGGTAATAACAACATTTTTACCCTACCAATAATTATAATACTTCTCTGCAGAATGTCCATTATATCCCTGAAGTTATTTACTATTTTTTGTCTTCCATTTGAAAGTTTCTTTTCCTTCCTCTCCACTTACTGTGTTATTAAATTATCTTTGCAGATGACTTTCAACAGGCTCTAGCAAGAATAGCTGTTGATTCCACGTCCTGATGACTAAGCAACCACCAGAGGAGAAAGGGAAAATCATCAGATAATGTTACTATCCTGCTTAATTCATATTTGGTGAATAAATACATGAATTTTTTTTGCCAATTTTTAATGAGAGATAATTGCTAAAATAAAAAATCAGATCACTTAGCTTCCTATCTACTGTCAACAATATAACTTTATTTTTTACTGGTAGTTCTCCTTCTGGTGAAAATCATTGTTTACCCCTTTCTCCCTTTTGTGAATCAATTTGCAAAACTAGAAGATTTTTAGCAGAAAAGAAAGCAATGTATTTTATTTCACATTTGGGGGAATCTCTGCCACACAATTTGTTCCTTTTAACTTGTATTAAAGAGAGTTAATGAACTACAGTTTTACTGTGTGCAGCATTTGGCACACAAAACAGGTATGAAGGATTGATAGACAACAGCGCAACAAGTTATGTTAAATGTGATTACTCTCTATTTTTGAAATGATTTCATACAGTCTTTAATAGTTTGTATTTTTAAGTTAGTGGAATAAGTATTCACTATTGATTCTCTGACAAACCTATATAATCATGTGATATGAAATTAAAACTTACAAAAGGAAAATATATATTTCCCTGGGAATACTTGTACGCTTACTTTTGGAAATATATATTTGAATTCTAGTTAAGTATATTTTTATTATATATAGATTTAACCATGAACTGTTTTAAGGGTAGAATGTAAAATATGAATTTTGCAAATAACATAAAATTTGCATCGTATAATTAACTAACCTCTTAGTTATTTTTCTTTGTAAAATGGAAGTGCTTAAAGCATTATTATTTATAAAATTCACATAATTAACTAACACTTATTATGGTTGTGACTAAAACACAACTCAAGACAACATTAGGCTTAACTACTCACAGCTTTTATAATCTCTGGCAAGACCCCTAGATTCTCTTCAGTTTTCCATAAGTAAAATGTAGATAATATGGTAACTGCCTGATTAAACATCATATTATTTTTGTATTAGGAATACATATTCATATAAAAGTATGAAGTTAGAAGAAATGCAATTTAGGGGTATGCTATTATCTTGTGAGTCTCCATTCTAAAGATATTTATTATCACATTTATTCTTAGCCATACAGTTTTCATTTCTAGCTTCTGTTTTGCAATAAATTATGTTGCCTTTATTCCCTACTTCAAAAACTTACTATAATATTTTCTTAGCATAAAGACATCCTTAATCTTTAAAAATGTTCCTATTCTCAGGGCGCCAGGGTGGCTCAGATGGTTAAGTGTCTGCCTTCAGCTCAAGCCATGATCTCAGGGTCCTGGGATGGATCCCTGTATCAGGCTCCCGGCTCAGCGAGGAGACTGCTTCTCCCTCTCCCTCTGCCTCTGCACATATTCTCTCTCTCTCTCTTTATCTCTCTCTCTCTCTGTCACATAAATAAAAAAAAAAAATGTTCCTATTCCTTCCAGATATCCCAGAAGCTTGTAACTTCATTTAGACCTTTTATCTTGATTGTATGTACACACACACACACACAGAATTTAGTCTTGGGCCAAATTGATGAGCATAGAGTTAGTAGAAATCTCTTTACAAGTAACACCAAAGGGCTGCTCAAAGGTTCCTTTCTGTTCACACATTATAAGGTGTTTTTCTCATTACCCCACTCGTCCCTCATTCCTCTCCTTGCAGCACAGCCAGCAATTAGGAGAAAATAAATTTAGAAGCACCAGCATCTTACCAAAAAATATATTAAAAGGCTTCAGATCTTTTCATTTTCTTGTATTCTCCCTGAAAATAATCTTCTGAGAAAGATGGCAGGATAACCTACACATTATGAACTGTCTAAAGCTGAAAGCCAACCCTTTACAAATGTGTGCTGCAAAGCCCCATGATTAGAAAATGGACAGTTTCTCTTATCTTATTCCTATGAACAAAAAACCCAACAATATATCCTAGAAAATGATGGTGTTCTTTCAGCTATAAACGACTTGCAAATAACTCATTATCTGGTTTAGTTGGAGAACTTTCATTACTCTTAATGGTTACCAAACAGAAGATTGCCAACACCAAAAGTGACAAAAGCTGGAGGAAAAAAATTGCAAAGTGAATTGAAAGTACTAGAAAAATATCTTTAGCTCTGAATTTTACTAAAATCATATATTTTACTACATAATTGTTTTTTTCTACCTTGGTGCAATATATAGCATGTATAAAATATGCCATTTAACTCATTTAATCTAATTAACTAGCTTCTGTCCAGTTACCTATGTGAAAAAAAAAACATGAAAATGTCATTATTGAATATTTTATTGATAAACACACAAGTAGGCAATAATGCAAAATTTAATTAAGTATCCAGACTTTGGTACCAAAAGTAGGAAAACTATTAGGCAAATGAAATTAAAAAAATTATTCTTGAGAAGGAAACCATGATATTTGGAGGAAATATTTAAAGATTTGTATACAGATTTCCTAATTCTAAATACCTGAGCATAGCCATCCATATTTTCTAGAATATGAGAATGGATGCAGTTCATTATTTGTATCCTATGTTAAACAAAATGGAATGTACATGGACATATGTATACTAAGTCTTAGCACTTAGCATTCCTATCTATTCTCTACAGTGTCCACATGACAGCTATGAATTAAAACAACATAGATAACCTTGAATAAGTTCCAAAAACTAAGTTTTCTTATTTGTAAAATAGCAATTATAACTACCAGATGAAAGAGTTGCTGAAATAATCAAATGAGATGTTTTATACCTAAGTTTTAGCCTTGGACCTAACACAGATTAAGTGCTCAGTAATTGAAAATTTAATTAAATGAACTGGTTTACTCTTAGGATTTGAAAATATAGTTTGAAAATATGATTTAAGGATGCCTGGGTGGCTCAGTCAGTTGGGCATCCGACTCTTGATTTCTGCTGGGGTCATGATCTCAGGGTGGTGGGATCAAGCCCTCCCCCACTCGCCTGTGCGCCTGTGTGCACTCTCTCTCTCAAATAAATAAGTAAATAAGTAAAATCTAAAAAAAAAAAACAAAGAAAAGAAAATATGATTTAGATAAGATTAATCAGAAATTCAGATGATTCATCAAATTATATTAAATGACTGATTCAACCACATAATTATCATAGAATTGATTCTGATGGGATCATAATCACCTTATAAATAAAAATTCTAAACAATGATAAAAGATAATCCCATATATGTAAATAATGACTTCAGAATACCTGCACAAAAAAATTATTTTCTACGTTTCAAGTTTTTATTTAAATTACACTTAATTAACATATAGTGTAATATTGGTTTCAGGAGTAGAATTTAGTGATTCATTACTTACATATAAACACCCAGTACCTGCACAAATTTTTAAAATAAGTTAAAATAATTTTAATCCCAGAGGGTAATTGAGATATATCACATGATTTAATAAGAATATAATTAGCATATATGATTTTATTTGTAAATCCAGGCTATCATTGTTAAATCTCCTATATACTTTTCAAAAAAAGTACCTACTGTCACCCTACATTTCATAAAGCTATTCACCTTTATATCTTTTATGTTGTAAATTACCTGATGTTTATCTATTAGCTCAACCATTTGCTTTGTTGTTTAATACAATGACTAAAGAAAATAGCATACATTGAAAATTATTAAATACTATGAAGTGCACTATTATCTCTAATTTCTTCATGAATTAATATACTGAAAGCATGGTTGAGAAGGATATTAACTATGTTAACTAAATTGTCTCATGAGGCTAAGCCTAGAACTCTATTTTTTGCTGCTTATAACATGAAGTCTTACATTTTCATCGGTTCTGTAGATGTTAGACTTTATTAAATTTTAAGATTATGTCCTTTATATTCTAACTAAACTTTTCCTAATTTTATTTTTCCTTACAATGAATGAATGCATTTCTGCCAGCTTTCTAAAGGGTTTTTTGGGGGCGAGGAGGATAAGGAGAAGTGTTGGGCAGAGAACCAAAGAAAGAAAGAACAGGGTCTTATTTCTCATGTCAAATATGAGTGTGTGACATCCAAGTGTCCTTCTGGAACAAGTTCGCTGAAACCAAGCTAGATGTATTTTATCCTAGAACAGTGAGAGTCATCTGGGAGCTCTTAGGAAAGCTAGATTACTGAGCCCTACCCATAGATATTAAGTGAAGCCCAGCATGTTGTATTTTCTAAATCTTCAGGTGATAATTATGAGATTAATTGAGTTTGAAATCTGTATACCAGAGAACATTTTTCCTGCATAGAATAAACTAGATAATTCACTCATTGGTTATACATAGATGCTAAATGTTATGATCAATTTCCTGACTTATTTTTCATGGGACCTCCTAAATCACCTAAACTCAGTATTATTCCTTTGGCATCCCTCATGTTCTATTTGAAAAGCACAAAGCCACGTATTAGTTTTGGAAAGGTGGAGGACAAGCCTTCTTTAAGATATCAATAATGACAAAAATAACAATAGCTTTGATTATGTGCCAGACACTGAAGTAGAGAATTCCCTTATGTTATTTACTCCTTACAATAATCCTGTTCACAGGTACCCATCTTAAAGCATTTCAGCAGTAATTACATATTATTTATATAATGTGTTTAAGATAACATCTGGTATACAGCAGGGACCAAATGAATTGCAATTTTGTTATTTATAGATAAAAAACAGAAACTAAGAGAGGATAAATGGTTGGCCCAAGTTACACGTCCAGAATTCAAACCTAAGTCTAGTTGCAGAGGCTGAGCACCTTTCACCGTAGAAAATTAGGAAGGGGAATGATGAGAAGCAAAGGAGGGAGCGGAACCCTGTCAAAAACTCTCTAGATATAAAACCCAGCAAAATACTCATGTCCTTAAAAAAAAAATTGACAATTCCACAGTTGTCCTAATTCTAGTCAGGTTTCTTAGCTAAAAATAACCAAAATTAACTCATTAAATGAAGCATAAAATACACTTACTGGAAGAGTGTTAGGTAGCTGACAGATTCAAAGGGGACCTTGTTGAATGAGGCTTGTGGAGGAACCAAAACTGGCAATGCTTGGGCAAAATTCTGCCACTAAAATAGTCAGCTTGGACCAACGCAGCTGGCTCGTCAGCCCCAGGAACTTTCCACTGACAAGGCTTGGCTCATACATGACCATTGGATGCTCACTGTGGCCCCTTCTCCTCTTCACTCTACTGCGGCTGCCTCAGATGACCTCCAAGTGGTCATCCTGCCTCTGAATATTTGTATATTTGTATATTTGTGCCTTTGCATCATCCTGCCTCTGAATATCCCTTCTTCCAACATGCAGCTAAATTCAGACTGCCAAAAGGTGGGGAAAAGAATAACTATCTTCCTTTCATCATTGGATATCACAGGGCTTAGTGTTCGGTTGAAAAAAATAGCCAAGTATTATATTAATGACCTCACGCATGCATAGCATTCTTTCAGGAATCTACAAATCCTAAAATAATGCAGAACTTCAGGTAGGATAGAGAATGGAAAATCTTTTCAGACTGATTCCTGTCACTGTGGAGGTTCCTATATTTAACGGATGCTCATACACATTATCATCCAGAGAGTGAAAGGCAGTGCCATTATTAAGCATTCCAGGACAACAACCTTAACTGGGATTACCCCAGGCAAACCTAGATGTACCATCATCCAATTATTTAAACTGATATACCTTTGTATATTAGCTTACGTTCTTAACTGTCTAAGAATAATGATCTTTCTTTACCATCCTTTCTCCTCCCACCCTTCCTTGCTCCCTCCGTTTCTCCCTCCCTTCTTTCTATTTCTTTTTAATTCTTAGGATTGGGGTCATCCAGTGGAACCTTGGCCATTGAGTTACTTCAGATTTCCCAGAATATTAGCACTCCTATTTTCAGACATCTGATATTATAACCAGGGGCTGAGGTTGGGGGGAGGTGGAGTTCTTAATCACTTTTCAAATAAATAATTTTTTGATTTCTGGATCTGGCCAAAACTGTTAGTAGAATACTTCCTGAGAAACAAACATGCAGTCAGGCTGAAATTGGAATAACAATATCCTCTCTGCTTTTCTAGACTATGATGGGGGTGTAGCAAGAGGGGGGTCGAGAGAGAGGGAGAGAGAGAATGATTTTGCTATGTGTGTGCATGTCTATTTTGCCTGTGTCCATGAATAGATATCATACTTATTTTATGTAGGGTCCTGAGAGAAAAGAGAAAAGAATCTCTCACATAACCTATAGTTTCAATAGTTGATAGGATTTTTAATGAGTCAAAATAGTTGGCGTGTTTAGTGCCTGGAAGGTAAATAATTACTGATTATAGCATATGTGAATTGAATTGATACAGTATTTTAATTAGAGCAATTTAACATTATAAGTAAACGATATCCTTGGTTTCCAATTTTTTCCCAATTTTTTTCTTACATCATCAAATTATGTTTAGAACTATGTTAGGCACTGTAAAAGAGGAGCAAATTGTTTTCTTCTTATTATTATTACTACTACTATTATTCATTTCAAAACCCTTTACCATGGAATGATATGGTAATAGATTATCTTAAATGTGGCTCTCCAGTACAGCAATATGTAATATGCTAAATCCGAAATTTTATTAGTATCAGTCTACCTGAAAAATAGCCTCCTGAGTTTTTGAGTAGCAGCATGTATCACAGTATCAACTCCTTTAAGTCCCGATCCATAAAAAGTGTATCTGTCATGTTGCATCAATAATTTCACAGTGATTAGTAACAAATAGAACAGTGTGTGTTTATGCAATCCGCACATTTTCTCTAAGAAATGTAATCCCAATTTGTATGGAGGAAATTCCATTAAATTTTAATAAAACTGGGAAATTTGATTCTCAGACATTTTTCAACTATTTTTCTGTAATGTGAGCTATGGCAATCATGCAATAGAGTTTTATTTTGCAATTTGTCCTTTATTTCATGTTTTAGCTATCCTTGTGTTAACAAATAATGGTCATCGCAGTTCGTCTTTATTTTGCTTAATAATGCAGTCCATGAAAATGTGCATCAAATTTTAATTATAAATTAACTATGTCATTAAAATAAATTAGGCATTAAGATTCATAAAACTACTTGGTTGAAGATACTTAGAAGAACCCGGAACCATCAACTTCAGTAATGAAAAAGGACACAATTACAGCCAAGAATGATAGTCCAGTAAGGTATACTTGGACACCAACTCCACATCAGTTCCATTTTGCTATATACATCACATGTGACTAAGGCAGAAAATAATTACATGGTGAAATATACAAATAAAGTATACAGCAAATACATCTTAGGTATGTCGCATGTCCATACTGACTGGTCAGTGAAACTTTAAAGTGACTTTTAATTAATAACACTGTAATGACTATATTTGACAAATCTATTAATCCGTGAGTATTTACTATAGCTGTGTATGTAAGAGCAAGACGAAATGTTATGCCGCCCCCTAGTGTATTAATTTTGTAACACCAGAACAGCAGTGATACAAGACCTTGCAAGGGAATCAGAGCTATGGAAATCATTATTGAAGAGAGTTAAAAGAAATTCTAAGTTTTCCTAAAGAGCCAGCTTCCTAGGAGTACAGGATATAGTTCCGTGAGCTTTATGAGTCAAAAGGATGGCTGATATCTGAAGATTTTCATAAGATTTTAATTTATCTCCTAGACTATTCAAGGCCCAACCCATACTTAAGGAAGGAGACTTTATGAATCTTGGGATGGGAATAAGTGTGCAAGAGGTGTCATGAGCAAACCGAGAAAAAAAGGAAAGACTGATATTGTTCAATACCAAAAGTGTCCAAATTATGTATATTTATATATTGAATTGAATGAGTGAGATTCTAACACAGATCTGAATGTTCCAGTACGAAATACTGTCGATAGCTACCAACATTTATTTAAAGTTTATTATATGTCAAACCTGTGTGAATTACTTTTCATTTGATCTGCAACGTGTTTTCTAGGTACGTATTTTTATCCACCCCATTAAACATAATATAACTGATAGAGGGGTGAACTTGACCAAGGCCATAAAGCCTTGACTAGTTGTGGTAGACTTCTCTGGTATCATCAATTATCTCTTTTTCTTACTAACATAACACTGATTTTATTGGGATTAGTGGTGTGCCCAGTTTAATTAATCATGTTTTTAAAAAATCATGTTTTCATCCTTCCCACACTTAATAGTGGTTCTGTGGCACAGCTCCATCAAACGAGAGGTAAGCAAACTGTTGGGTAAGACTTCTTAAAAAAAAGAACATTCAACTTTTTGTCCTTCCTCCTTTACTCATTGTTGCTGTAGATTAGAATGTAGACGTGATGGCTGGAACAGTAACCACTTTAGAACTGTAGAAAAAATACAAATGAAATCAAAGTCTTTGGCTTTGACCTTATTAAGCCACTTAATGTCAAAAAAGATCTACTTGCATATTTCTATTATATAAAAAATTAAAAGAAAAATATTTAGGTACAGAGCTGATATTTGGGGTTTGGTTACAAACAGCTCCACTCACTACATCCTGATACCGAGGTATATCCAGAATTTGAGCTCAGATACATCTGGTTATAAAGTGTTTGTGCTTTCAATCACTATTTAAATATGACAGTGAGTATTCTGATGCAGACCTGCTAAACTGGAGGCAAGGCATAACCCTGGAGTGAAAGCAGCTATTCTCTTCCCCTAGCCTAAAGGTACTTTGTCTCATTTCAGAAAGGAGAGGTGATATCAAGTTTTGAAAGGTAACCTTACAATATTTCCACTGACATTCCCTTGGAGTCTACTGGACCGTATCACTTGAAATGTTTTCATTAAATAAAGAGAGAATCCATATTTTATCCCATCTTTCTGTCCTTGACCAGTTGTAGGAAAAATAATTCAGTACAAATTTCTCATTATTAAACCCATTCCTTCTCTGCAACTGGTTTTACTCCTTTCCCAACAATTTGTTGCCCAAAACTCTCCTGCTTTCCATAATCCATCTAAGGTGCTTGACAACTCCTGAGCTCCACACCTGTTCCAAAGTCTCTCCAAATTTGCTTGCACTACATCGAATTCTATAGGTGTCTCCTATCTGAAGGACACAAACAAGGCAATTTGGATGGGTTAATCTTTGAATTATTGTAAATACTCTAACTATTGTTATTTATTCTTATTATTTTCTTAAATTCTGAGAGAGAGAGTGTGAGCAGGGGTGGAGGGGTGGGGAGAGCTAGAGGAAGAGGGAGAGAGAGAATCCTAAACAGTCTCCACACTCCGCGCAGAGCCTGAAGCGGGGCTCTATCTCACCACCCTGAAATCACGACCTGAGCCGAAACCCAGAGTTGGATGTTTAACTGACTGAGCCGACCAGGCGCCTCTGAATTATTGTTAATACTTCAAATCTCCAGTGGCTGAATATGGGAGGAAATCTATGCAGTAGGACTAACCATGCCCCTCTGCCATAACCCTTCAGCAGGGTCAGGAAAAGCTCTGAGGCTCAGACGAGGGCCATGCATAACTCAGTCTCACAGAAGGAGTCAAAGGTGAGCCCAAGAACTCTGAGTGCTCGCCACAGAACTCCTACCTCTCTGTCAGCCTCCACCACTCCACCGCTGCCACGACCTGCACTGGGACTATCAAAACCAATTTTATCCTACCCTCTATCCTCAACGCCATCAGTCCCACAAGGAGCCCAGAATTTCCAAATTCTTCATGCTCTGGACTTTAATCTCCATGTGATTTTGGTATGTCCTCTTTTATGATACAATTCTCTGTATTTCCACATGTCCTAAACACTTGGGACTATGCCTTCTTGAACTCTGAAATGTCTAATATCAATGAAATCTCTATAGCTTTAGACTTTGCATTGAAGTTTCTCTTCACCTTTTTGTTCCAAATGAACTGTCTCTCTTGGAAAAATTCCCCTGTATCTCTCTCAAGAGATGGGTAGATGTTTTATCTCCCCAAATCTTCACATTAATGTGCCAGTGCAGGGCACATGTCTTCCTTGTTCCACCTTGACAATTATTGACCATTCTCCCTCCCTCCTTCATCCCGAACAGTCCCCAGCTTTGCATCTCATTTCCTTGAAATCATCCTCACTGATGGCCTTGCCTCCTGCCTATTCGCAACCATCCATTCACTTGTCATATCTGAGAAAGAAAAAAGCAGTCCTTGGGAACTGTCACCAAGGAGCTTATCTGGATCTGAGAGTAAAGCGCGGCTTTCTCTTATCAAACATGAAGAGTTTCACAGCCCACTAACATCAGACAAGGTTGTCTATGAGCATGAAGGAACCGAAAAAAAACAAGGCCACTCCGCAATCATCTTTGAGGACAGACAAAAGCAAAAAAGCTGTTTTTGTTACCAGACATCCCCATCTGCCAGCCAACATGAGCAAAAAGTGCCTTTTTTTTTTTTTTTTTTTTTTTTTTAACAACTACACCTTTACCCCCACTCTATTCTTGGCCTCCTAGATAAGAAGTACTGAGATAACCAACCATAGAATTGGCCCATCTTTCTCATGGTATCCAGAATAAAAGAGTGGTTTTATTCATAAAATCACTTCACCCAATCTCAAATCCTATAAAATGAGTCCTTATTCCCACTTCATGAGATGCACCACGGTTCCCTATGGTGTGCAGTTTACCTTGTTCCAACGAGCACCAGTGTGTCCAACTTGGTTCAATTAGAGTTGTGTTTCAGTTGATTTTGGCTGGTGGGCATTGACAACATTCTGTATATTTTTATGGAAACATTTTTGTTTTGTAAAACTTAAGTCCTTCATTTTACATAGCCACCCTTTAAAGACTATTTTCTTAAATTTAAACTACCAAATTATACACTCTTGATATTGTTTAAAATATTTTCTCATTTGAAGATAGCCTGACTTTCTTCAAATACAGTAAATGCATGTGTGACCATCTCTTGGAGCTGAACAGATAAGAATAGAATATTTTACATAGTTATAAAAGTTTTTGTGGGGAGGTAAGAGGATTGATGGAAGATAGATTGCAATCCAAGCAAAGATTTAAAAGAAAGTTATAATTTTTTTATAAAGTAACAGAAACATTCCACAATAAGGTCAATCAATTTTAAACTAAAGAGTTTAATAATGTCAGGTTCACCTATTTCCAATTAAGTCCAAATATGATTTATAGTTCAAATATTGGGTCATCTTATTATAAAAGAGATACAATAAACTGATCTTCAGTATATCAGTCATGGCTCTCCAGATAAACAGAACTATTAGGAGAGATAGATGATAGATAGATAGATAGATAGATAGATAGATAGATAGATAGATAGATGATAGATAGATGATAGATAGATAGATAGACAGACAGATAGCCAGACAGACAGGCAGATAGATAGATAGATTTATATGTTAGGGAATTAGGAATTGACTATGTGATTGTGGGTTTGTGGGGCATCTGTAGAACAGGTCAGGAGGCTGGAAATTCAAGGCAGGATTTGATGAGTCTTGAGACAGAATTTCTTCTTCTCCAGGATACCTCAGTTTTTGCTCTAAAAGCCTTTCAATTTATTGCATGAGACCCATACACATTGATTTAGGGTAAACTCTTCTATTTAAAGTCAGTGGATTGTAGACATTGACCACATCTACAAGATACCTTCACAGAAACAAGACTAGTGTTTGATTAAAATATGGGCTACTATGCTGGTTGACAACAAACAGCTAGCTATGAAACACAGCAAAGCTCATTTTTCTAAAGTTATTTAAGAAAAAAAATGTTTTCTCTTAATTTGAATATGGCATTGTCATCATAAGCCTTGAATTCATTTAAGGTTCTTACATCTAGAAAAGTACGTAACTTTCCTCTAATGGCGTCACACCATTATGAAAGAGTCCAGAGTACTACATCAGGTAACAGATTTTGCCTACTTGGCAACTAGGATTAAGTTTTAATTATTTATTACCCATTTTATCTTATACTGTGATAAAAAGTGTACTGTAATACATTTATAAAATTAATGAGGGCGCCTGGGTGGCTCAGTCATTAGGCATCTGCCTTCGGCTCAGGTCATGATCCCAGGGCCCTGGGATCGAGCCCCGCATCGGGCTCCCTGCTCGGGGGGAAGCCTGCTTCTCCCTCTCCCACTCCCCCTGCTTGTGCTCCTGCTCTCGCTATCTCTGTCTCTGTCAAATAAATAAATAAAATCTTAAAAAAAAATTAATGAAAACTTGCTATTTGAAAACACCATCATAATATAGTATATGTGGTAAACATTTCCTCAGAGCCAAAGAATAATTTAGAATGAAATAAAACAGATCAAATGGTTTCAGCTACAATTTTTAGAAAGAAAAATTAAGAAAATTATATTTCTTATTTTTTGTAGTTAGCAATATAAAAAGTGATATACAAAATTTCTTCATGAATATTGGCTGCAGTACACCATAGATTAAAACTGCTATCTTTTTCTCTTTCTGGAAGGATTACTCAAACTCCTAATATACAGCCATTGCCTAAAATAGTAATACCTCAGTTAAACAGGGTCACTGGAGGAAATTATTTCAACACTGAATTATCATTACAATAATAAAATATTATTTCCCCTGTGCATAATACTTTCAAAACTATTTTCCAAATATGTTACATTAACTAAACATATTTATTAAAAGTATAAATTAAAGAATAAAATTATATTCGATATTAATTTTTAAAAGGACCTAAACCAAGAAATTACCAAAAATACCTGTAGCCTGAGCAAAAGTTTGCAATTTTAAAATGTATCACCCACAAATCACACACTTCTTTATTATGATAGTATTCCTAGAGTTATGATCTAGAGAATAGTTTTCAGCAGTTCAACCAAAATATGGGAAACAGATACTATACAAATATGAATATGCCAAAACTTTTTTGAAGACTATTATCCATCGAAAAGTTGGTACAACGAAGGGCACATGCAGAATGGTGAAAATGTTTCTGTCTCCCTATATGTAAAATTTGGTTCACAGACTCTAAGGTGGGAAATTCCAGTACCTTCACTGGTCAAGAAGGTAATGTAAATAAGTGCAAAACCTAAATAACCATAAAGAGCAGTGTAGACAGCAGCAAACTGCAAAGTGCATTCTCCTTTGAATGGTGTTTAAAGCCAAATATTTTACACAGTGCACACTAAACAAACTACTTCTGCAGCCCTGAATTGGACCCTGAATACAACCGTATGAAGCCTTGGACAAGGTGGTCCCCAAAGTTCTTGCTGATCTGTGTTTTCAGCAAAAATGTAATTACAGTCATCAATAACCTGGGGAGGAACTAGAAGTGATGACAAGATATCATGTCACTATTTGAATTTCAGCTATCAAAAATAATTTAATATTTAACGCACTAACAAAGGTATGTCGGCATTATGGGTATTGCTTGACAACATTTACCTTAAAATATTGCTTACATTTTTTAGTAGGTCATAACATCAATAATTCAATTATAAGTTATTTTCCTTACTTGAAAAATGTGTTCTAAAAATGCACATTTGTAAAGTTTTGCTAGAATAAAAAATAAGTATAGCAAAGTATATATGACACCTTAAGTTCAGAAAAGTGAGACACAAGATGGTCTTTGATACTGAATACAAAATAGTTTAAAAGAAATTTGGAAGAGTATATAATGGACTGATTATGTGAACAAGTTTATAAAGTGGGAAAGTTTGGGAATATATTAAGATATCACCCTAATCCACCCTCACCCTTAACCTTTCTTGAGGATATTAATCTAACAATGATAATTTTTCATCAGCACTAATTTAACAACTGGTCTCTTTAGTCTTATGCACAATCTTAAATATGACACATAAGTGGGTTTCAATGAGTGGAGAAACCTTTTAAATTACATTCTCTAGGAGATACAGAAATGTGCAAAGAAATGACATGAATAATAATGTTATATTAGATGATGATAATTAGAACAAAAGGCCATGTAATGTATTTCAAAGACTCTTAATTTTAGTGAGTTCCTGTATACACAAAGGAAAAAATCCAGAACTTTTTCATTCTTTTCAGAATGAATACATATGAAAACTTCCTGAGTGACAAGAAACCTGCAAACATGTCAAAATATGTGAATATTTTTTCAGCACATTAAAAAATGAACAGGAGTGTACATGAATACATCTTAATGAATAATATTTGACATATAACACCTAGCACAGAGCTTGTGGTGCCCAGAATAGTGTTTTACAATTGCAGCATCTCAATAAACCTAAATGAACTACATAACAAGTATGTTGAAAACTGATTAATAAATCAACACTTCTTTTCTTGTCAACTCTAGAACTTAATATATTGGAAAAGGAGGGCAACCTACAGAAACAGGGCTTAGGCCAGATAGAAATTATTGATGTTTGCATATTGGAAGAGGAGACTTAAAATATATTTGAATTCAAATTATTCTGTGAATCTATTTCTCCGCACCTGAAGGCAAGTGGAAAAACAGAGTGCCTTCATAAAATAAAACACCATATCTTTAATCAGTGTGGATAGTAACACACCAGTTCCTATGGAATCCCTAACTTAGTATCTAAATTATAAAAGAAATATGTCTGGAGTTAGGAAATTGGCATTATAATGTTGACTTACTGTATGACCTCAAAATCACCCCTCATTTTTTTTTAAATTCCACAGTCAGTAAAATAGACTTAATACTCTTATGAGATGAGATATAAAAATGCTGACTAACAAAATGTAATGAACAAATTAGTAATGATTTTTAAAGTTCCAAATGCCATATTAAAAGTGATCAACTGTATTTTTAAATTATGTATTAAATATATAAGTATTTTATACTAAAAGTTTTTAAATATAGAATTAGGGCAAAGAAATTTTGTGGCTCAATTGACAAAACATACGTATAACAAAATGTCCTTATCCAATAAACAATTTTATACATAATGGTTATATCTAAGGGATAATCTAAGGAAAAAGAATGAGACTATATGGATGGTAAACTTTATTCATTGCCACTAAACCATATGACTTATAAAGACATATTCTGGAGCACTCATAAAATATTAGCTTATCTCTTATTCCATGGACTTAAAGCTATATCACAGATATGATGCTATTATAACAGTAATCATGACAAGTAGAGTGACCTTTCTCTTTGCTTGTAAGACCCTACAAAATGAAGATTTGTATATTTTCAGTTAAAATTGTCAAGAGGAATTATTTAAAAGCTCAGAAATAAGGTCAATATTAACAACAAGCTTAATCTTTAAGTATCTTTTTAAAATTGTATGTGTGAGGGACATAATATGACCTATGGAAAGACTGTACAATTTGATAATCTCCTCAGTATAAGTAGCAGGATTACATTCTGGATTTTAGGGCTAAAGCAATTAATCAATGTCACTGAAGCCTGAGGTAACTTTATTCTATAAGTAACTTCTAATTCATGAAAGAATACTATATTACCAGTTATAGGCTATCTTAAATTATTCAATAATTTTCCAAAGATTATAAATAAATCTTTTAAAAATATGACCTAAAAAAATGGTCAGAATATCCATTAGTTATCCAGTAACTGAAAATAATTGGAATTTCTTTGGAAAAATCAAAATACTTTTTCCCTGAACGGTTTTAAGTTGTGCTTTCCTGAAATAAGAAAAAAACACTTGAAATATTGTTAAAATTCTTTCAGCTTAATACACATATCAAAATGTAAAAATGTGATTATGTTTTTAAAGGTAAAATTCAAAACATGTCAAAATCAAATAGACAAAAAAGTTAAAGGGGTCTCATAATTTTTACCTTATTAAAATGAGATTAAAGAGTAATAACCACAAATTCTCACTTGAAAATGTTCAAAATGTAGTATATGTACATTTTTAAGATAGTATTAGTGTTTCTTAAGGTTCCTAATTCTGAGAAGTTTCAGGTTCAGTTTCTGATTTTAGCTTATAGTACATTTTAGCTTATACTAAGTTTTCAAAGTATCCTATGTGTTGTGAAGAATACATTATTAGGTAAGTCTAGATAGTTATTTAACTAAAAACATTTATGAATATGTTTAGATCTCTTCTGCTATACATAAAGGCAGGCATAACTCTCACCCTCCTTAATAACAAAATAATCAAAAGACATATAGAGAATAAACGTATGACATATATTACCTTGTAAAGTAATAGTTTCAAATACAGTTGGACCATATATGAAAATCTATGTAATTTTACTCAGTGTAAATCTCTTACACAGGAAATACAAACTTGGGCAGTTTATAAACAATATCTGGAAGAATAAGCTATTAAGTCCCTGTAAGTTCTTTTACTATAACTAAAAGAAATATGATAAGAGCTATTTCTAACACTTCTTCCTCTAGTTTGTTGCTCCAACATTTGACCATATTTAGATTTATTCATCTCATTTACTAGCTGCTTTTAACACACATTATAATCCCAAACTTACACTGGCAAATCTAGACTTTAACCTATCTTTTGTCAATATGAGTGATAAAGAACTGATTGACTTCAAACCCAGGACAAGCAAATCAGCATAAGTAAACTGAACCACTCTTAGAAACCCAAGGTTGATTTAAGAATCAAGATTACCAGAATTTTAACAAGTTCTGGTTTGGCAACTTTTTTTGTTTTTCTATGTACTCTACTATGTTTTTTTTTTTTTTTTTTTTTCTTTTCTTTTACCTACACCATTATTGTAACTATAGAGATCTTGTTCAGTAAGTTTGCCTTTTCCCACAAGTAAAACTTGATTTAAAAAACAAACCAGTGCATGCTTTCTTCAAATTGAAGAGTCCCCCTGCCAAAATATTTACCTTCCCACACACTTGAGTTCTTTAAGAAAATAATTAGAGCCAAAACAATTTCAGTAATCCCCTTAGCCTTTGCCTATTGCTCTGCATAATACTCCACTAAGAAAGACCACAGAGGAGTATTTTCACTTTCTTTTGTTCAACACCAATCTTATCCACAACAATAAAAGCAACAAACTAACCCTGCTTGTTTGCATCTTAAATAAGCTGAGAGGAGGATTCTAATAGATTCAAAGGAGGAAGAAAAAAAAAAAATCAAATGTTTATCAGTGCCAGAATTCACTTAAAACTTCAGAAGAGAACTTTTCATTTTTGGAAAACATCACAGCACTTGGTAAAAAATTTATGTAGAATCATATTTTAAAATATGGATTAACCGAGTCTGTCTTTAAACTTCTACTCTATCTACTCAGGCTCGGTAACCACTTTGTAAAAAAAGGGTGGGGGGGGGGCGCTCAGACTTTAGTGATACATGTATTTGCTTATTACCACCTTACTCTAGCTCTACTCTCTTCGCAGTACTTAACCTTAATGAGCTTTTTCCCTACTTCCTTTTTTTTTTCTTTTTTGAAGTGTACACTTCTCAGGAGTCAGTTCCACAAGGAGGTTTTGTAACTAAGAGGGGATTTGTTAGAAAAAGTAAGAGCTATTACCCTGCGCTATCTCAATGCTCAGCACATCCTCTCCCACCAATCAGGAGTGCTCTTTTGACTAGGATGCTGAAAGATGAAGCTCTGTGGTCCAGTGAGAACCTCCCAGCAACTGCATGGGTTCTATTTGTCTAGCATGCTTCCTAGTGGCTCTGATTGTGACATAATGCTCGCCCTTCACATTTATCTCTAACCTCTTTTGAATAAATAACTTAAAGTGGGCGACAAGGGGTTCTGGAGTCACTCAGTTAAGCTTAGTCCTGACAACTTCTCACTAGAGAAGTTTGCTGTGGGTCCTTCAGGAGACAGCCAGAACGCGAACTCCTTCAGAGACCATCACTCAATCCCGCCACTTACTCCGCGCCACCAGTCACATGGCTCCCGCTTCCATCGGAGACACCCACATCCTCATTCACCTTCAGCTTCCAAAGCCAAAATATGTTAGAGGGTCACTTGGGGTTAGGGTGCTTTTATTTTCTTTCTTAAAAAAAAGGTCCTGTTGACACAATTTGCTTCAAAAAAGGAGACATTGTGGTAATCTCCAGCATTAGGGAGTGAGGTGTTGAGAGTCCAGAGCATTGTCGAAGTGTCAACCAAAACCACGGATTTGACATATATTACCTTCCCTGAGATTACAGCCTTTTTCTACAGCTAATTCTCACCCCACACCCACAAGAAGGATAAATTGATATATTATAAACCCAATTGAAACGCGACACCTCCAAAATTTCACAGTAACCTCAATCCTCCAAACGCCCTCTTAGTGAAGGGGGGGGCAGGAGGAGAAAGAGAGGGAGAGAGAAAGAGAGAAACAGAAGCTATTACCAGAGTTTTGTTCCCGTTCTTGCTGAGAGGGCCCCGGAAAACTCCCTTGATGTTGCGAAAGTGTCCGTTGCTGAGATGCGTGGAGCTGATGACAATGTAGTAACACTCCATGGGGCAGCCGCCGCCTCCTCCACCGCAGCCGCCGCTTCCATGCACCTCGCGCCCGCAGCCGCAGCGCGCAGGAGCCCGGGTAGGGTGGGCTAGGGACCCGCCGCGAGGGCGAACCGCCGCCTCTCCCGCACGCCTTGGGGAGACAGACTCACTACACCCCTCTGCCGAGCGCGCCGAGGCTCCTCCGCCTCCGCATGCTCTCGGCGCTCTCCCTCTCAGTCTCCGTTTCTCTTCTAATTCGCCTTGGGGCGACGCGCCCCGCGGGAGGATCCCGGGCTGGGAGGGGCCGCCCAGGCAGCAGGACTGAGCGGGAGTCAGTGCCGGCGCGGCGGCCGAGCGGAGCCGGGCAGCGGGAGCCGCCCGAGCGGCAGCGGCGGCGGCGGCGGCGGCGGCAGCAGCATCCCCCGCGCTCGGAGCCCGCACTCGGAGTTGCGGCTGCTGGCAGGCATGAGTGTTATTATAGTGAGCGGCGTTGCCGGTCCATTGCACTGAGCCAATGGCAGAGAGCCACTGGGCTGATACTGAGAGCTGTCAGAGGAGTACATCTGTCACCCGCTGCCTTCCCCCGCCCTCCCCCGCCGCCGCCAGGACCCACGGCCGCGACGGTCCGGGCGCGAGTGGGAGCGTCTAGCGAGCGGGACGCCCCCCGCGCAGCGCCGCGGCCGCCGAGGGCCAGGGACGCGACGGCCACCGCGGGCGGGCGGCAGAGCGACCCGCGACTGAGAAGTGGGAGACTCCTCGAAGGTGGGGGCGGAGGGGAAAATGAAGAGACGGAGATTTCTTGCCTGCCAGTCGGGAGTGGGGGAGGGGGTGAGGGGGGATAAATAAATTAATAATTCGATACCAAAGCGAACCACTTCCAACTGCAGCGTATCCAGGCAGGTGCCAGCAGCTGCTTCTCTCCCGAGATAGTTGCTACCCAGTGGATTTGGCTTATTTGATTTTATTTGTTTTTAATGTATTTTTAGTATGGAGGTTGGATCCTGTTCAGAATCATAGAGAAAGAAAATGTTCCCCACCCACCACCACCACCACCCATTTGTAGGGATCACCAGTGTTTGTGTCGGTAGTTTGGGAGGTGGGGGCCCGGGCGGGGGGTGGGAGTGGGGGGAGTTGTGGCGATGTGAGTGGAAGTGGATAGAAGGTAAAAACAGGGACTCCTGGTTAATGTGTTCTTGGACCTGGCGTTCCCCTCACCCATCTCCCCTGAGAACCTCGGTTCTTCCTAAATTGCCAAAGCTGAAAGGAAAGGGATGCTTTGCCGCAAAGAAGCTGCCGCCGCGAGCCTGCTTTGCATTTCCCTATAGTTCTTTTCACACTACAGAGTGGTAGCGAACACAAAGCGTTTGCCCTAGAAGCGACCTGAATGGAAAATCTCCTGCAAAGGAACTAATGGGTTCGTTACGGAAAGTAGGAGATGGGGTCTGCCGCGTTGCCTGAAGACAGACCATCAGGCTGGTTTGTAAGGGGGCAATGCAGCCATCCGCCTGGATGTGCCCCTGCCACCCTCCCTCTCACCCAGTTGATTCTCTCTTTGTGTAAGTTTAACTCCTCTGAGATGGTAGGGTGAGAGCATCCCATCAGGTATATATACGACTCATTAGTCCGCACTTAAAAAGATCGATAGCAGGCAGTGGGAGGCTGGGAGATGGTGCCTTCAATGGATTTGCTGAAGGCTTTATTTTCCTCTTGCCTTGAATGGCTTAATTGGTTAAAGCAGATTCCAGACATTCTGATGCTCCTATGTCAGAGCAAACTACACTTTGAAATAACCTGTGTTTATCTTGTTTATTTGAAGGTCAAGATTTCAAGACATTCCATTCTGGGTATCCCACATATAGGATTTAATATAGTAGTGATTCTGCAAACTACAATATGGTCCTTAAAACGAGGCTGCCAGTTTGATATCACTCTTAGAGGAAATGAAGAGAAGGGAGAGAAAAAGTGTTTATAAGAGAGTCAATAATCATGTGAGTAAATTATAACTTACAGGGATAGAAGAGGGGAGTGCTAGATTCATCTAAGGGAAATTCTCCATGTGCCATGCTTCAATTCAAACAAAGAAAAAAAAGTTGATGTGGATTGATCATAGCTCACTATGAAGTGTCACAGTTATTTAGAGGTATTGGCTAAATTTCTCAGATATCCACTTGGGGGAGTCTGGAAGTCTTGGGAGAAAAAGAGAGTAATAATTTCTAAAACTTATATAGTCTGTGGAACAGATCACCTAATAATTTGCAAGAATTCAGTATGAACATGATTCTATTAGAAAAAAAAAATATTCCCCACTAAATATCATGTGGAAATTAAATCCATTTTGGCACCTATCATTAGAGCTATTTTTTATGTATATTTTGAGGATGCGGGCATTCTCTGTACATACCATTTTGGCAACAACTAATGACCTATATGATTTTCATTACATCTTCTGAAGTTTTGGAAGCTCACAGTTATTAGACAAGAGATAAAATCTTCACTATTACTGAACCAAACCAAGGAATCTCCTTAGGAAATGGAAGAAGCCTCATATGTGAAAGAATGAGATAGTGTAGTTTTCTTGTGTGTGCAAGTCACAGTTGCCCAAGCTAGGTTTTTTGAAATATTATTCTCTCAAAATACTTCTGACAAGATGTTCAGATCTTTATCTACACCATGAAGCTCAATTTCCAGTTCAGGAAACAGGAACATTTATAGGAATTGTCCCATGGAACAAAATATCATCTATATGGAAAGTCATATTGTATTTCTAGTGGCAAAGTTTATATAGTGTATATATCATAAATATCATATATATGTGTGTATATATATCTTATGATACATGTATATCATAATAATAAATTTTAGCAAAATATTTTAATCTCTGAAGAGTCACTTCACTATCAGAATAGGCTATTTTTGCTACTTACATGCTTGAGGGTATAATGAGGCGACTTTAGACTGTCACATGTAAACCTATATATAAATGGTAATAAACACACCATAGATTTGCTGCTAAAACATGAAGGATGAGGACAGTTATAAAAGAATGTACATTTTTTGCATAAAATTTGTCCTCATTGTTTCTCTACACATAAGATAATCTATCTCAAAATTACCTAATACTGAGTGTGATCAGCAAGATTCTGTACCTACACCTTGAACTTAAATAGCCATATTTCAGAAGAGAGTGCAGCTTCCTTTTGTTTACCCTTATCTCAGTTGAGTAGCCACATCTATAATGATCATTCAAATAAAACTACTAATCACACTATATGATAGTCATTATGTCATTACCAATGAGCTCTGTTACCTGTGGACTCTTCATCCCATCAACCTTAATGTTCAGAACAATGGGCCACCACCATGTGCAATCTGGCTTCTAACTATAACAAACAACCACTACACTTAGTGGAATTCTTATATCAAACATGAAATAACCTTTTCATTTGAATTTTGCTAAAAATGAAGAGAGAATACAAGTAGGATATCAGGACTTCCCCATTATCTCAGAAAGGAAACATACCTTTCTATGGCCAAAAATTAAAATCAGTAGACAGCAATAAATTATTGTGCCCTTCCATCTTGCTGTTCTCATTTCTTTCCTTTTGTCATGGTGTAAAGAAAGTAAGTACATAAGTAAGCATCTTTAAATTCCTATTATGTTATCATCTCTGATATTCATGGCCTATTCCTATTATTTACTTAAAACAATTCTGATTTCTGTTATTAGTAGTCATTTTGACATGGATTATTTCTATGGAACAATGCCACCCAAATTTTTAAAAATAAAATATTTCCTCTCAATTACCTGGAGAATTTAGGAGACCTAATTATTGGAGACCTGGAGACCTGCTTTAAATATCTAACTGCTATTGTAAACATGCAGAGTCAATATTTCAAAATCAGAAAATATTTTTAAATATCTTACAGGAGGAGCGCCTGGGTGGCTCAGTCATTAAGCGTCTGCCTTCGGCTCAGGTCATGATCCCAGGGTCCTGGAATCAAGCCCCGCATCAGGCTCCCTGCTTGGCGGGAAGCCTGCTTCTCCCTCTCCCACTCCCCCTGTTTGTGTTCCCTCTCTCACTGTCTCTCTCTCTCTCTCTGTCAAATAAATAAATAAAATCTTTTAAAAAAATAAATAAATATCTTACAGGATAATCATATCACTTGGGTTTAGTTGGCAACTTTGGACTTGAAAAAAATACAATCAATAATTTAAATATGAAAGTTTTATGTAAGTGATATTAGTCTAAAAAATGTGCAGTTCATTTGTGCAACCACACTTCAATTTTTCTTTCTACAGTTGTGAGTTAAATCAAGATCCCCTAAGCTCTGTGCTTGTACTGATTTACATCACTTCCTGTTCCTCATCTTGCTTTCCCTAACCCAAATTTGGATGCCAGTTTTTCTGCTCAGCAACTAGATATTGTTCCTGACCTCCTCTTGGCTTACACAAGATTTCAGCACAATGGTGTTGCTTTGAAATGTAAAACCAAGGTTTTGCCTCCTTTCCCAGACCAGTGGCTGGACCGCAGCATCCTGAATCCCTGTTCCAATTCACTCAGTCCAGCTCTTCCAGAGGAAAGTAAATCTTGCCTAAGTTTGCTTACTGCTATTTTAGACCATATGTTGCTACCTCCGCATGCTTAGACTTCCTACTTCCTGTCATTACAATATCTGTATGCTTTTACTCTGTCTGGATAATTCCCATCACTAAAGTGAATGATCCACAAATTAGATTCAGTTTTGGGTTCCCACCTCAGCCTTACCTGAGCTTCTGTGAACCAAGTTCCTGTTCTTATGTCATCCTGGAAGAAAAAAAAGAAAAGAAAGAAAAGAAAAAAAAGTATATTTCAGTGTTTTTCAGATGTGTGTGATGTATTCTTAGTGGTTACAGAATATATTTTTGGGATTCAAAACTTTTCATTATTATAGCAATCTTAACATAATAAGCATATTCTTGATAATTTGTGAAATCATATAATAATTTGTAGCTAAGTTTTGTCACTATATATCTCTTTCGTTTGCATTCACATTTGTGACCACATTTGTGCCAGGTATTACTGCTTTTTTTTCTTTTGGACTAATGAGGAAAAATCTAAAATCTTAACACATAAATGTTTTACTCATTCTAAGATAAGACCAAATGATATCATGACATCTGCATGAATGAAGGTGTGGCATAGTTAAATTGGAGAAAAGTGATAGAGGAATTATATTACCACAGAGCACCTATATTCACCATAATCATCAGGCATGCTTAGATCAGTATTGACACACAAATATTCATAAAAACATTCATGTTTTGAGACTGGCTTTGGTTTCAGCAAAGCAACATCATCTGTTGTATTAAATTAAGATTGTAAATTTGGATATTTTTTCACATTTTTATTTGATTTCTATTTTTTTATTTTGTATTTACATAAAAACTATAAGCATATGGGGTTTCATAATTAGTTTGATGTTAACATAATTGAGTAAAATTATGCTACAAGTGAACTTAATCTATGCTGGGAATCTTTAAAAATGAGCTTTATGTTCATTAAGTTATTCAAACACTGGTGTTTACTAGTCATGAGATATATATCAAATAAACATTACCGACCTTATCTGCAGCTGATACTGTTATTGCATGATTTGAAAGGAGATGGTGACTTTTTTAGGTAATTATTAGTTAATTATTACCTAAAAGTAGGTCCATCTCCCATATTCCTGTTTCTGCATTTCAGTTCTGCTGGATTTAAAAGTGGGGCCTCTTATAAACAAATACTGTAATCTACCAAATCTAATACCACATCAATTATAAGACGTACCCTTTTTATCTCCACTATAAATGCAAACACACTGTCAATTAACTGCAAGAAGCCACTGATTGTAAGACATTTGAATTATGGAGATGTGAAAAACAAGCAGGCGTCTTAGAATCAATGAACTAGGAAACCTAAATTTGTGGAGAAACTACTACCATTAAAAACTTTCTAGAACTCGGGGCGCCTGGGTGGCTCAGTCGTTAAGCGTCTGCCTTCGGCTCCGGTCATGATCCCAGGGTCCTGGGATCGAGCCCCGCATCGGGCTCCCTGCTCTGCGGGAAGCCTGCTTCTCCCTCTCCCACTCCCCCTGCTTGTGTTCCCTCTCTCGCTGTCTCTGTCTCTGTCAAATAAATAAATAAAATCTTTAAAAAAAAAAAAAAAAAAAC
>NW_022589704.1:48591948-48595696 GCF_004348235.1 Phoca vitulina
AAAAAAAAAAAAAAAAAAACTTTCTAGAACTCACTTTAAATATACCCAAGTAAAGCAACCATGGAATATTGAATGAATAATGACTTAACTGCAGTTATTTCACTTCTAAAAGAAAGGGAGTAAGCTAGATATTATCTTGTTCTCAAGCTTTAATTTCTCTGATTCTCTGGCAACTTCCTTAGAGTTGATATTGGTCAGGCCTGGCAGAATAGAACATCATTTTAGTTTTCTGCTTGAGGATGTGTGTCTTGAATGGCTGGAAGAAATGTAGAAAGTGTGGAAAAGTGGGAATTACTGAAAATGTGAAATGGATCAGAGAGAAATTTCACAATTTTGCTTAGGTTTGACCCTAACAGATAAATTAAACAATTGATATTATACAGCTTTTTCACATATCTTAAAAGATTGGTAGATATAATATTGACCATTATAATATATTTATCTGATACTGATATGGATTTTTATCTTTTTTATCCCCTTATTTTTCAATTCTAATAAGTAGCATTGGGATAGATGCCAGGACAATGCTAACTTAAGAGCCAAAGCTACATTTCTAATATGTTGCCAAAGAAATTAATGTAATTGGATGCTATATAACTAACTTACCAAAAAGATAACATTAAAATATATTATTGGTAGTCAAGATAAAGATGAACAGTTATTGCATTCCTACATTTTACAGTCTTTTTGGAAAGCAATCTGGCAACATCTATTCACATTAAAATTATATATAACTTTTGACCTAGACATTGCATTCCTGGGACTCTCTAAGCAGAATAAAAGGATATTCACAAGAACACTTAATGCAATATTGTTTAATTGTTCATAATTATAAAAAAAACTGGAGGGGCGCCTAGGTGTCTCAGTCGTTAAGTGTCTGCCTTTGGTTCAGGTCATGATCTCGGGGTCCTGGGATCGAGCCCCACATCGGGCTCCCTGCTCAGTGGGAAGCCTGCTTCTTCCTCTCCCACTCCCCCTGCTTGTGTTCCCTCTCTCACTGTCTCTCTCTCTCTGTCAAATAAATAAATAAAATCTTAAAAAAAAACAAACAACACTGAAAACAAGGGAAATTATGATCAATAAATGAATATTTACATGTTATATATGTTATATGTATATGTATGCATCTATTTTAATAGATGCATCTATTAAAGTAATACAGTGCATCTGTTAAAGTAATACAGTGTTTCTGTACCTATTTACTTGGTGGGATTATGTAGTTATTTTATTATATAAGAAATGTAACATACAAACAGAAGAAGAATATAAAAAAGGATTTGGTTTTATATTAAAAAAAAAAAAAACAAAGAACATGTGCATATACATTTGCCAAAGAAAAGACAGGCATGGATATAGGAAGAGTATATGTAGTTTGTTAACATATTTTAATGTTAGCTCTGAGGGAGAAGAACTAGAAGAGAAGGAAAAAGCTAAGGAAGTGGAAGAAAAAGATAAGACTGACATACATATACATACGGACACATATATGGGTAAAAACATAGAAAAAAAGAGAGAAGGAAAGGAGGAATGGAGGAAGATGCAAATAGCACCATAACTTGTATGTGAAGAATTATACAAGATAGGTGAAAGCAGAGAAAATATTGGCAAGATACTATAATGAAAGCAATTTATCTGTAATGGTGAGTAGAGAAGGGGATGAAGTAATGAATCAGGGAAATGGTTTTGAACTAGAATTGATAAGATTTACTGATAAATAATGGATGTGGGGTGATGAAAAGACCAACACAGAATAACAGAATTTGGCCTTAGTTCCTGGTGCAGTTTACTGAGATGGGAAAGTCTGGAGAGGTGGTGAAAAATGTTAAAATTTAGATTAATTTTTTTAATAAGTGTGAGATGTCTTTTAGATATACAAGTGCCATACATAGCATGGGGTCTTAAGAGGTCACATGAGAGTACTTGTATATAGATAGAGAGCTGTAGGACAGATCAGGATTGGCTCTAGGAAAATCAACTTAAAAAGAATACAGAAAATGAACCGCCAAAGAATGTTTAAAACCAAGAGAATATGATGCCTTAGAAGCTCTTCCCTCCAGAAAAAAGAAGGGTCAAATTTAAGGAGAGATTGATCAACTGTGAAATATGCTGCGGATAAGTCAAGTAAGATGGGATCAGATTGAGGAGGGATCTCAAGTTGTCCATCATGAAGGATATGGGTGACCTTGGCAAAGCAGTCTCTTGAATATACCAAAAGACTGTATAGGATTTACAAAAATTAAATTCTGCAACAGAGTTAAGAAACCAGGTGTATGTGCTATTCATATGAGATAAATTTTGTGGAAACATTGCTGTGCATAGAATAGATGTGACCAAATTTAAGAACAGAATAGAAGGTCAAAACTCAATAGTATCCCCCAACACAAGCTATATATGCTTGAACTGCCCTCTTCTCTGGCACACCCTTTGCTAATAAAAGGAAGAAATTGTGGAGATTTTTCACTTAAGAGTCAAATTTATGTATGGTCATTTTGATTTAGAATCAAATTCATATAATTTATAAATATGTACATTTTGTCAACTTATCAAATTGGTCTATAAATAAATATTTTGCAGGGCTAATGAGGTAAGGTGAAATAGACACTTTATAATATTCAGATGGAAATATTTAGTACTGTAATATTTATGAAAATAAACTTGAAAATATGTATCACAAACATCACTCCCCATTCATCATCCACAAAGCTTTAACTTGTCTGCCAAATGATCTGGTTCCCTACCAAAACTGATTGTTCCATGATGGGTCCCTGAACAAAGCAACTCCAAGAGTCTCATACTAAGGAAGTTTTTCCACTACATATGATAGACAAGCACCATGAACAACATAAAATTTGAATAATGGAAAAATGGTTAAACAATATAGGTAATCTGAAAAATATATTATTGCAAATAATATAATAATATTTTAACATCATGAAAAAATGACCATAAAGATACTGTTATAAAAATTGTAGGTATAAAATTGCATCTTGAAGAACAAATATGGTTAAAATATCTATCCTACCCAAAGCAATCTAAAGATTTAATGCAATCCCTATCAAAATACAAACAGCATTTTTCACAGAACTAGAACAAAAATCCTAAAATTTATATGGAACCACAAAAGACCCAAAATAGCCAAAGCAATTTTGAAAAAGAAAAACAAAGCTGGAGGTTTCAAAATTCTGGACTTAAAGGTATATTGTAAAGCTGTAGTAATCAAAACAGTATGGTACTAGCATAAAAGTAGACACAAAGATCAATAGAACAGAATTAAAAACCCATAAATAAACCCATAATTGTTCTTCTTCTTTTTTTCTTTCTTAACATCTATTGCATTATTTGTTTCAGAGGTACAGATCTGAGATTCAACAGTCTTGCACAATTCACAGCACTTACCAGAACACATACCCTCCCCAGTGTCCATCACCCAGTCACCCCATCCCTCCCACCCCACCCCCCACTCCAGCAACCCTCAGTTTGTTTCCTGAGATTAAGAATTCCTCATATCAGTGAGGTCATATGATACATGTCTTTCTCTGTTTGACTTATTTCGCTCAGCATAATACCCTCCAGTTCCATCCACGTCGTTGCAAATGGCAAGATCTTATTCCTTTTGATGGCTGCATAATATTCCATTGTATATATATACCACATCTTCTTTATCCATTCATCTGTTGATGGACATCTTGGCTCTTTCCACAGTTTGGCTATTGTGGACATTGCTGCTATAAACATCGGGGTGCACGTA
>NW_022589704.1:48596096-48603494 GCF_004348235.1 Phoca vitulina
GTTTGGCTATTGTGGACATTGCTGCTATAAACATCGGGGTGCACGTACCCTTTCGGGTCCCTACTTTTGTATCTTTGGGGTAAATACCCAGGAGTGCAATTGCTGGATCATATGGTAGCTCTATTTTCAACTTTTTGAGGAAACTCCATACTGTTTTCCAGAGTGGCTGCACCAGCTTGCATTCCCACCAACAGTGTAGGAGGGTTCCCCTTTCTCCGCATCCCCAAAGAAGAAGAAGAATGTAGCAGGAGGGGAAGAATGAAGGGGGGGAAATCGGAGGGGGAGAAGAACCATGAGAGACAATGGACTCTGAAAAACAAACTGAGGGTTCCAGAGGGGAGGGGGTTGGGAGGATGGGTTAGCCTGGTGATGGGTATTGAGGAGGGCACGTTCTGCATGGAGCACTGGGTGTTAATGCACAAACAATGAATCATGGAACACTATATCTAAAACTAATGATGTAATGTATGGGGATTAACATAACAATAAAAAAAATTAAAAAAAAAAAAAATAAACCCATAATTGTACGTTTGTTTAATCTTTGACTAAGCAGGAAAGAATATCCAGTGGGAAAAAGACAGTGTCTTCAACAAATAGTTTTGGGTAAACTGGACAGCTACATGCAAGAGAATGAAACTGGACCACTTTCACCATACACAAAAATCAATTCAAAATAGATTAAGACCAAATTATGAGACCTGAAACTATAAAAGTCCTAGTAGAGAGCATAGGCAATAATTTCTCTGACATTGGCTGTAGCAACATTTTTCTAGAAAGCAAAAATAAATTACTATGATTACATCATAATAAAAAGCTACTGCATTTTCCCCCTCCTACACAATTCACAGCACTCACCATAGCCCATACTCTCCCCAATGTCTATCACCCAGCCACCCCATCCCTCCCACCCCCCACCACTCCAGCAACCCTCAGTTTGTTTCCTGAGATTAAGAATTCATCGTATCAGTGAGATCATATGATACATGTCTTTCTCTGATTGATTTATTTCATTAAGCATAATACCCTCTAGTTCCATCCATGTCGTTGCAAATGGCAAGATTTCGGGGTTTTTTGATGGCTGCATAATATTCCATTGTATATATATATACCACATCTTCTTTATCCATTCATCTGTTGATGGACATCTTGGCTCTTTCTATAGTTTGGCTATTGTGGACATTGCTGCTATAAACATTGGGGTGCAGGTGCCCCTTCGGATCACTACATTTGTATCTTTGGGGTAAATACCCAGTAGTGCAATTGCTGGGTTGTAGGGTAGCTCTATTTTCAACTTTAAATGAAGGGGGGGAAATTGGAAGGGGAGACAAACCATGAGAGACTATGGACTCCGAGAAACAAACTGAGGGTTCTAGAGGGGAGGGGGTGGGGGGATGGGTTAGCCTGGTGATGGGTATTAAAGAGGGCATGTACTGCATGGAGCACTGGGTGTTATACCCAAACAACGAATCATGGAACACTACATCAAAAACTAATGATGAGGGGCACCTGGGTGGCTCAGTCCATTAAGCGTCTGTCTTCAGCTCAGGTCATGATCCCAGGGTCCTGGGATCGAGCCCTGCATCAGGCTCCCTGCTCCGCGGGAAGCCTGCTTCTCCCTCTCCCACTCCCCCTGCTTGTGTTCCCTCTCTCGCTGTGTCTCTCTCTGTCAAATAAATAAATAAAGTCTTTAAAAAAAAAAAAACCACTAATGATGTAATGTATGGTGACATAACATAATAAAATTTAAAAAATGCAAAAAAAAAAAAAGCTACTGCACAGTGAAGGAAACAATAAAACTAAAAGGCAACCTACTAAATAGGAGAAGATATTTGCAAATGACATATCTGATAAAGGGTTAGTTTCCAAAATATATAAAGAATTTGTACAACTCAGGACCCAAAAAGCAAATTAAAATAAATGGGCAGAAAAAAAGAACAGATACTTCTCCAAAGAAGACACACAGATGGGGAACAGACACACATTAATATATACTCAGTATCACTCATCATCATATGCTACAATGAGATATCACCTCACACCTGTCAAAATGGTTAAAATCAGGGGACGCCTGGGTGGCTCAGTTGGTTAAGCATCTGCCTTCAGCTCAGGTCATGGTCTCAGGGTCCTGGGATCAAGCCCGCATCGGGCTCCCTGCTCATGGGGGAGTCTGCTTCTCCCTCTCCCTCTGCCCCCCCTCCAACTGCTTATGCTCTCTCTCTCTCTTGCTCTCTCTCTCTTTTAAGTAAATAAATAAAATCTTTAAAGAAATGGCTGAACTCAGAAACATAAGAGACAACAAGTGTTGGTGAGGATGTGGAGAAAAAGGAACCATCTTGCACTGTTGCTAGAAATGCAAACTGGTGCAGCTACTGTGAAAACAGTTTGGAGGTTCCTCAAAAAGTTAAAAATAGAACTACCCTATGATCCAGTAATCACAGTATTGGGTATTTACCCCTAGAATACAAAAACACTAATTCAAAGGGATACATGCACCCCTATGTTTATAGCAACATCATTTACAATAGTCAAATTATGGAAGCAGCCCAAGTGTCCATGGATAGATGAATGGATAAAGAAGATGTGGTATATATATGCAATGGAATATTATTCAGCCATAAAAAGAATGAAATCTTGCCATTTGCAATGATATGGATGGAACTAGAGAGTATAAAGCTAAGTGAAATAATTCAGAGACAGAAAAATACCATATAATTTCACTCATTTGTGGAATTTAAGAAACAAACAAAAAACTAAGCAAAGGAAATAAAAAGAGAGAGAGAGAGAGAAACCAAGAAACAGACTCTTAATTATGGAGAACAAACTGATGATTACCAGAGGGGAAGTGGGTGGAGGGTTGGGTAAAATAGGTGATAGGGATTAAGGAGCGCATTTGTCATCATGAGCACTGGGTGATGTCTGCAATTGTTGAATCACTATATTTTACATCTGAAACTAACATAACACTGGAATTTAAAATAAAATAAAGAAATAACACTTGTCTAAAAAATAGGAAAAAATAAAATAAAATTGTATCTATGTATACAAAAGAATACCCCTATTCATACTGACATTACAAAAATGACTTTATGATATTACAACAAAGACTAATAAGTAAATCTCTCAATAGTAAAACTATGATTATTTTTCTACAGACTTTTTTGCATATATTCATATTTTAAATGATCATTTCCTTTACATAAGAAAAAAGACATTTTCACTAATTACTAAATTCTAAGAAAAATTGCTTCTTTGATCTAGAAAAAAATGAGGAAATGAGAAATTATTAAAAAATAAATGAATAGTAGAAAAGGGAAAACATAGGCATCTGACAAGCACATATGTTTTCCCAATGAAGGGGAATAATTTGAATTATTCTATAAAAAGGAAAGCTTTTCAGATTATAAAATCTAACAAGTGATATACCTAAATCTAAAGCTATAGAGAAGTTGAATGTAAAGAGGGAGAAAATACAGTACTTAAACTCAAACAGAAAGAAAACCATAGTATTTACATCTACCCTGTGAAGTAGAATTTGAGGCCAAAAATATCAAAGAATACAATTGAGGAAGATAATATAACATCCACAAACATTTATGCACCAAATAACATAAAAGCAAACTGTGTAGCCAAAAGTCATAGAAAAATTAACAAAATATACAAAGGAACAACAAATAAAAGAAATATCAAATAAGCATGAGATATTATTGGCTCACTTTTTCCATCAGATTATTCAAAATAATAATAGATTGGTAGCATGTATTAGTCAAGGTTAGTGGTAATGTAAATTGATACAACTGTTTGAAGGGTAAACTGGTTTTATTCATAAATTTTTTTTAAAAGTGCATATCCCATGTCTCAACATCCCACTTCTTGAAAACTATTATACAGAAATAATATCATGAAGAGATAAAAATATAAGCACAAGAGTGCTCACTGCAGAATATCTGTTAACACCTAAAATTGGAAAACAACCAATATGTCCACTAAAGGGAAATAACTAGCAAAAATTACTAAAAATGCATGAAATGGTAGAGATCAATTCTTTAAAAATAGCTATGTCTCTATTAAGTAAGATTTTCATCTAAAAATATCAAGACCAATAACTATAGGTTGCTATCGTTTTGGTATAATTACATCTGGCGCGTCTTCCACCTGGAAGTTTCTAGGACTCTTGCACTGGTAAGTCTTGTCCAGCCAACTTTCCCTGGCTGCTCCCTCGCAACTCTGGCGGCTGGTGTGTTCACTAGAGTTTTGCATCCCAGCTTGTAGGTGTCTGGTGCGATGAGCGAGGGCCGGGAAGGCGGAGGAAGGGGACGGGGCTCTGGTGGGGCCCAGGACTGGGGCCAAAAGCCTGGGGAGGGACTTGGAGAGGGCTGCCTCCTGGGCTGGTGTTTTTGTTGTTGCTGTTGTTGTTGTTTTGTTTTGTTTTGTTTTTGTTTTTTAACTGTTTTACATTTAATCAATCAACATCACAACGTGTTCACACTACATACAACTTCATAACACCAAGGTGTGTGGGCACCGTTAAAAAGAAGGGGTCCCTTCGTCCTCTGTCCCTCTGTTCCTCTACACATGGGCCACCTGAGGGCGTCCGCAGTGCTCGATTGCTCGGCCTCCCGCTAGGTCGTGAGCTGTGGACCGTGGCCCAGAGGGTCCTCGGTCCTGCGCATAAATCTGGGCTCCTCTCTGGCCTTCCCGTGAACTGTTCCAGAGCCTGGCTGGGCAGCAGGGGCTTTTATAGGCACCGTCAAGTGCAGACATGCACCACGTGCTACGGCTGGTCCAGGGGCTCTAAGGCCTGGCCCCGGCTCAAGTGAGGGGGCCCCATTCCCTTGCAGCCGGAGGCACACGGAGCTGAGGGAACAGAGAAGCGGCCACGGGATGCAGCGCAAGACACTAGTGTATGTATTTTTACAAATAGGTAAACAGATGGATAGTGATATGCAGAGGAGAAAGGCAGAAAGGCCGGCTATTGAAGAGTACTTCACAGTGATTAATACTGTCAAGATTAAGTTGGATGATTTGGGGATAAGATCAGGGAGTTTGTGAAGAGGGTCTTAATTTCTTACATAGCCTTTTTTTTTTTTTTTTTACTGATTTTAAGTGGATATGTAATAATACTTGTTTGGAATTTTTCTTAATTTTCAAAGAAATTAAGATACTTTTGTGACTATTTAAATTGATTTAAGTATTATGTATACAATTTATTTTTTTTATGTATCTGTTCGCTTTTTCAGTTCCCTAGCAGTATTAAGACACCTTAAGAGCAGCAACCTTGGCTGGTTTGCTTACCATTGCATCCCTGAAGCCTTGAGGAGTATCTTGAGTTTAGAATGTGCTCAATAATTATTGTTGACTGACTTTCAGGATCAAAGGAATTAGAGCAAGTATTTGAAAAGCAAACACATTATAACAATGCTTTTGCCTGCGGTAAATCTCTGTTTTTATTTTATATCAACAAATGGGTTGTCTCTCTATTTATAAACAATAGAACATGAAGTAAATTAGGTTTCCCCAGTATATCAGTGAGCATAAACATCAAATTCTCTACAAAGACCCCCAAACAATAAAAGCTTAAGTAAAATAATTTATTTCTCTCATCCATGATAGTCAGTTTGTATGTTTCCTTGACAGTGTCAGTGACCCAAGATCGTCTATCTTGGTGTTCTGCCATGCTAAACATGTGGCTTTTGTCTTGTAATCTAGGATGACTGCTCTTGTTTCTATCATTGCATACATGTTTCAGCAAATTCAAAGGCAAGAAAGGCAAATGGAGGGCATTGCCCTTCCCTTTAAGAAAATGGCTCTGAAGTTGCATATGACATTTCTTTGCTATATTTAATTGGCTATAACTTTGTCATAGAGTCACACAAAGCTTCGACAGGAGGCTTAGGAATGTAGTGCTTGACTAGATACCTAACTGAAAACTAAAGAGCTGTATTATTAAAGAAAGAAAAAAATACTTGATATTTCAACACTTAATTAAGTTTCTAAATTGATGGTGCAATTTATTTGGGGAATATGTGATTGTGAGAAACATTTAAAAAAATTCTGTGAAAATATTATCATACATGCAGTTGAGAACATTTAAATTATGCTACATATCCTAGACAAGAGAAAATAACATTAGAATGTAACTTTTGGCAAAAATAAATTTAAAGGGAAATTTGGAGATAAGGGGAAATATATAACATTTCTATAAACTACTACTTTCCATATAGTTCTTATAAATGTTATAAATCCATAACATTTAACCTCAAAATGTTGTTGAATGTCAGGGCAACAGACAGGAAACCCCAACATAAACTATTTCACATTGGCATTCAACTATATTTTTCCTTCATGACTTAACTATTCCACATAAACTTAGCACTTTTGGCATTAGTCTTCATTTAATATATTACTAATCTGGGTTTAAACTGTTGGTCTCATGGACAAAAATTAATTTCTCTCCCAATGAATTAACTTACTTCAAGGAAGTGACTTTTGTGCATTCTTTAACATCTTCTCAAGGAAGATCCTTTGATTTCCTTAAAAAAGGAAAGAAAAGCATAAGCATGACTCCTTATGTTAATGTGTAGGTATAATGATTAACTAATTGAAAACAATTTACCCATTTATCTTCCCCCTTCCATAAAAGTGTCATATAGCAAATGACCTTAAGTCTTGAAAACTTATATCCTAGTATCACTGATTTGATTTTAGGAAACTAAATTTTAGGGGTACTAGTCTGTGATCTATTTTGTAACAGAGATATTTATTAACTCCAGCTATCCACATTAACTCCAGGATTACAAGCCCTATTGGGAAGAATTCTCATTACTATAGTCTAACCTTAATCATAAGTCATTTAAAAAATAAAAAAGGAGTATGTGCATCTGAAGTATACTACGTTGTATGGAATCTTTGTCTTTTTTTTTTTTTTAAAGATTTTATTTATTTATTTGAGAGAGAAAGAATGAGAGACAGAGAGCACGAGAGGGAAGAGGGCAGAGGGAGAAGCAGACCCCCTGCTGAGCAGGGAGCCCGATGCGGGACTCGATCCCGGGACTCCAGGATCATGACCTGAGCTGAAGGCAGTCGCTTAACCAACTGAGCCACCCAAGCGCCCCTGGAATCTTTGTCTTAATATTAATCATTGTTTTAGCATTAACTAAGAGATATTACTCTGTCCAATAATTTGGTTTCCTCTTTGACTTAGCCTCATAGCTAAGACTAACAGCTGTACCCAAGGCTGCAGAGCGTGGTTCTCATGGAGCAGAATCAGCTGGAGGACTTGTGAAACACAGCTTCTGTACTGCATCCCCAGAATTTCTGACTTAGTAGGTCCTGGATAAGAGCCAATAATTAGCAAGTTCCCAGGTGATGCTGAGGATTCTTTTTTTTTTTTTTTTTTTA
>NW_022589704.1:48603594-48607015 GCF_004348235.1 Phoca vitulina
AGCAGACTCCCCGCTGGGCAGGGAGCCCGATGTGGGACTCGATCCTGGGACTCCAGGATCATGACCTGAGCTGAAGGCAGTCGCTTAACCAACTGAGCCACCCAGGCACCCGGTGCTGAGGATTCTGATCCCTAGTTTGGGGACCACATTTTGAGAACATTACATCAGCACAGCCAGAGTTCTGACTGCGGCAGATTCTTTCTCTGAACAGAGCTACAGTGTCAAAGAATTCTAGAACTGAAGTGATAAGTAGTCCTCTCTTTAAGGGCTGAGAAAAAAGATTTTGAGTGAAGCCATTACGTCATCATATACATACCACAGAGCTATCCTCTGCTCATTTAAGCTTCCCTCTAACCTTTTGGTCAAATAATGATGATCATTAGATAATTTAAATAAGACATTTCAAATTTTACTTTAAATGGTATAAAATTAGTCCATAAAAATACAGTGTCTTAAGTAGATAATTATAATAAGACTCATTGTAAGGGTACTAATAAATAGTATTATATAAAATCAAAATATTATAATATAAATGTGGTTTTAAAATTCGATATCAAAATATCTGACATATGTACAATTACACAATACCTTTACTTTATTAAAATATAAGAAAACAACTGCAGTAATAATATGGAAGAATTAGATAGGTATATAAATAAATATCAAGGCCAAGTTCAGGATTTTTGGGAAAAGCATTTTTATTAATTAATTAATTAAGAGAGAGAGTGTGCACACGCAAGCAGAGGAGGGGAGGAGAGAAAGGGGAGAGAGAGAGAATACCCTTTTTTTAAATGATTTTATTTATTTATTTGACAGAGAGCTAATGAGCAAGCACAAGCAGGGGGGAGCGGAAGAGGGAGAAGTAGGCTCCCCACTGAGCAGGGAGCCCGACTTAGGGCTCGATCCCAGGACCCTGGCTCATGACCTGAGCTGAAGGCAGATGCTTAACCGACTGAGTCACCCAGGCACCCGGAGAGAGAGAATATCTTAAGCAGGCTTCATGCTCCATGCAGAGCCTGATGTGGGGCTCGATCTCACGACCCTGAGATCCTGACCTGAAATCCAGTCAGTTTGCTCAACCGACTGAGCCACCCAGGTGCCCCCAAAGTTAACTTTATTTATTTATGTTTAGAGAGAGAAAGAAAGAGAGAGAGCTCGAGTGGGGAGGGGCTGAGGGAGAGGGAGGAAGAAAATTTTAAGCAGGCTCCACTCCCAGCACAGAGCCTACGCAGTGCTCGATCTCAGAACCCTGAGATCATGACCTGAGCTGAAATCAAGAGTCAGAGGCTTAATTAACTGAGCCACCCAGGTGCCCCCTTGGAAAAGCATTTAAATGGTCAAATAAGCAAGTTAAAAAATCAGTTTTGTGATAATGAAGAAAATAGAGTGAAAAAATGAAGGAAAATAAGATATTTTGGATACTCTTTTATTTTGCTGAATGTTTTCATTGTGTCCATTAGTAATGGGAAAAAATATAGTTGCGATTTCATTAAGCCATTCTTTGCAGGACTCATTTTCTCTGGGCAGTTGAGGGAAAAAAGATCTTACATGAAGAAACCTATTAAGTTTTCAAATGATTAGGAATTGTTTTATATGTTTTAGTTTTATTTTAATGCATTTTTGTCTCATATTAAGATTTTTTAAAGATTTATTTGAGAGAGAGAGAGAGAGCATGAGTGGAGGAAGAGGCAGAGGGAGAGAATCTCAAGCAGACTCCCCAATGAGAGCAGAGCTCAACATGGGGCTCGATCCCACGACCCATGAGATCATGACCTGAGCCAAAATCACAAGCAGGTCACATAACCGACTGAGCCACCAGGAACTCCTTCATATTAAATTTTGTATGCAAATGTAAAACAGTGTATAAGTTGGGGGTAGCAACCTACATGATAATGATAGGACAATAGTGTGACAAACACATTATGTAAGAATTTAAATCAGTGTTTATTTTATTTTAATTAACATACTTTATTTTTTAGAGTAGTTTTAAGTTTACACAAAATTGAGCAAAAAGTTCAGAGTTCTCATAAACCTGTCTCCTCTGCAGAGTGTTACCCTGTTATTAATATATTGCATTACTGTGATATATTTGTTATACTGATGAACCAATATTGATGCATTATTATTAATTGAAGTCTATATTAATATAATTACTCTGTTGCACAGTTCTACTGGTTTTAACAAATGTATAATGTCATGTATCCACAATTATAGTATCACCCAGAATAGTCCCACTGCCCTAAATATTCACAATGCTCCACCTATTCATCCCTCCTCCTTACCTTCAAGTCCTTGGAGACCATTATCTTTTTCCTACGTCTATAGTTTTGACTTTTCCAGAATGTCACATAGTTGACATCATATAGTATGTAGTCTTCTTAGACTTTCATCTTTCATTGTTAACAGTAGGCATATAAGTTTCCCCATGTCTTTTTATAGTTTGATGGCTCATTTCTTTTCATTACTAAATAATATTCCACTGTACCAATACACCAGTTTGTTTATTCATTCACCAATTGAAGAACATCTTGGCTGCTTCCACGTTTTGGCGATATTGAATTAGGCTGCTATGAACATTTGTGTGCAGGTTTTTGTGAATTTCAATGATTTGGGGTAAAAGTCTAGCAGCATGATTGCTGGATCATATGGCAAGACTATATTTAGCATTGTAAGAAACAGTCAAACTGTCTTTCAAAGTGGTATTAACATCTGCGTTCCCACTTGCAATGAATGCGATTTCCTGTTGCTCCACATCCTTGCTAGCATTTATTGTTGCCAGTGTTTTAGATTTGGGTCATTCTGATGGGTGTATAGTAGTATTTCATTTTTTAAATTAGCAGTTCCCTAATTACATGATATTAAGTGTCTTTTCATATGCTTATCTACCAACTGCATCTCTTCTTTAGGGAGGTGTCCAGATTTTGTTATTATCTGAACACCTGTTCAATACATAAATGAAAAGCATAGACTTCACAAAATTCAGTTTCTAGTCTTGAAGTTGCTATTTTCTTTTCAGATGCTCTCAGTGGGAACTCTCAAATTCAGAGTGTTTTTGCATCTATTTCATAAGATTGTTCTAAATATCAAATAAAAATAGTTGCAAAATTATCTGCTTAAAATCCAAATGAAAAAGGAGAATGTTTTGCTTTTAAAGCCACTCTATAATAATCAATTACTTTACAGTGAACTTCTGAAATCCTCTTGCCAAAATTGAAATAAAATTTGCTAAGAGATTAAGTTCCACTAGCATAATCATCCCTCATGTTCTAACAACAATTTTTAGATTTGTAATATATATATTCTATGTAGAGATAAATGTAATCATTTGTATAAACTGCCCTGGATATAATTGTATAGAAAAATCAAATAATTAATCTCTCTCACTGTATGAGAAAGTCAGTCATTTCCTAATGGAATATAT